>NW_028277076.1:4131057-4283461 GCF_059951505.1 Python bivittatus | reverse complement strand
GTGCAGAGGCTTTTATTCTGAAACAACCTTGGCTTGGCTGTTGGCTTTTGTTGGACCTGCTGCTAAGCAGACATTTCTTTGCTGGGAGGGTTGGGTATAAGATTTCTCTGCCAATCAGAAGCCGATAGATTGGGGCATGGTGGAGTGTGAGCAAAAGGGAAGTTTGTCTTGCATTTAAGTGGGGCGGTGGAAGGGGGGGGGATGGAGGTACTGCTAGAGTTGCTGGAAGCACGTTGATGCTGGAAAAGGTTGGGTGGTCATTGCAAAAGGCTACTGGTTGGCGTGCATGGGAGTCCATGGTGTTTGTAGAGTTCTTCATGGTTCTGTTTTGTGTGTATAACCTTCAGGCTGCAGTTCATGTTTGTGCTGGATCAAGAAGGGAGAGTGTATCCTTGGCATTTTCATGGAGTTGAAGCAAGGTGATTGGCTCCCCGCGTCGGTTCTGAATACTTAAAAACTTGTCAGGAGCAGTTGGTGGATGGGCTGTCTTTCTCCCCGCAAGACAAAGAGGCAATGTGGCAACTTCTACCCTTGCTGTTGAGTTTTGGTGCTTGCTGAGATAGTTGAAGAGGGAAGAAAAACACAGAGGGTTTTGGAGGAATAATGATCCCTAAATGCATGGCAGAAGAAAAATGATTGAGTAGGATGGGCTTTGGGTGTTAGAAATAAATCCTAACAGTTAAAGCAGGTCAACAGTGAACCAGTTACTCAGAGAACTGGTGGGCTCCCTTTTGTTGGAGGGCTAACCAGCCATCTGTTGTAGATGCTTTATTTTGGATTCCTGCGTTGAGCTTACCCAATCTAAGTCTGGCATTCTGTGATTCTTTGACTTGTCTTGCATTATGGTAGTGCACAGGAACAAGAGCTGTCTTGTATATAGTGGAATACCTGTGAAAGCATCAATGGCTTGTTTCTGTGATGTAAATTAGACCAGGAAATCTTGAACCAGGGTTTTCTAGTCTTGAGGGCCCAAGGTGTAGGGTATTTAGAACATGTCTGATTGAAAAAAATCTCTCTCAAAAAGAAGAAAAAATGTCAGGCACGTGACACTTCAGAAACGTGAAATCCTTCTCCATCCTCAAGTTCAGACTTGACTTTACATAGAAGGGGCTACTTGGTTTCAAAGATTTTTGAAAGGTTTTTGAGTCCCGCCTTCACATCTGCTATCTGAAATTTATAGCTGATAGATTTATTTACAAACTATATAACCCCTGAGGACAAAATGGGTCCATTTTTATGATGTAGCTAGCCAGGCTTTAAAAAAAAACACACAACAAAAAACGCTTGTTCTTTGTTCACATAAACTCAAAACAGTATTTTGGAAATGCTGGTGTTGAGTGGTGTTAGTTTTGTTGAAAATTTCTTCTTGGTTTAACCAAGGGAACGCATGAACTTAATTCTGGTTTTAGGTGACAGAACCTTGCTTCATAATCGGTGAGGCACGATGGTTCTGCTTTATTCAGAGTTGGATCTTTTACTCCCACTACCTTAAATTCATGACCTTATCTACATATGTATGGGTTTTTTAGAATGAATTGGCATACACATTTCTCTCTTTGCTGCTGCTTGTCCCACGGGATATGATTGTATATGCTATGGATTGACAAAAAAACATGTGCTAAGTAGCAGGTTCGGATTTTAGAGTTCCTGTAATCCTGAATATTGCTTTGAGACAAATCTGTACTCTATCCAGGGGTATAGGACTGCATGTTAGCCTTCTCCACTAGATTTCTGTGTCCAGACATAAGGACAAGGAAGCAGGGTTGGAAAAAAATAGCATCTGATTCAATCCTTGAGACTAAGCTGCTTCCAGATGTATCTAAAATAATACAAGGGCAACCAGTATGAACTGGGCAAGACAAGCTTTTTTGGCAAGACTGGGTAAAAGGAACCTATCAGGACCAAATGCAGTCATTCAGTTCTTTAAACTATACAGTGTGCATACTCAGTGTCATGCATCCTCTTTGGTCTTTACAATCCCCAGATTTAGCAGTTACAGCTGGTAGAGGTGGTTCTTTCTTTCCAAATTAGAGCATTTAGTCTTATTCTAAATTTGAAACCTATGGAAAAACGGTTGCGGCACACCTGGGGGAGGGAAAAAATGAAGATTTAGTTACCAGTGTAAAAATGTGCTTTCCTGAACACTGAATAATGCACATTTTGCCTGAACTGTGGAAGTGGTTTGTTCCCACGTCCTACTTTTATTACTCTTCATAGAGAGAGACATATATGTTCTATTGATGCTCCCATTTGATGGCACATGTTTGAATTGAACTTCATGGCAAACAATTGGTTTTGGAAGTATGCGATACACACCTTCTAATTCCAATGCGTTATTGTGCTATAAGCCTTTGTTTCTTGATGTGACATTGCATGAAACTACAGGAATTGATTTCAGAATTGAACCTGACTCAAAACTCTCTTAGAAACGCCTTTAAAAAGATGCTGTATTATTTGATAACACATCATTCTATACTTGGAATGTTAAGTTTAAATTCTATGGGGTTATTTGTTTTTTAAAAGCAGAAGTAGTGTGGACTGTCAAAGGAGTGAGGGTGATTTAGAAGGGCATTGAGATATTTGTGTTTTATTGAGTTTCACATTTGAATGTGTTGGTCAGCTTGAATACCCCTTGGTCACCCCAGGGGTGACTCATAATTATAAGAAATAAATAATAAACTCTTTGTGACGTGTTTTCTGTTAGTGGTGCTGGGGAAAATGTGATGATCTTAATGGTATTTAAACCATTGCTTCAGGATTTTTTGTAATTCCCCCACTCCAACCTTTTCTTTTGACAAGAGATTTCCATGAGTTCTTAGGCCTGGCATGTGGTGATTTAAATCTGGATCCCAAAAACATGGTTTGGAAATGAGCTGTCTGAAAATATAAAGCTGGCATATACTGGGTTAGAGAACTGGCATGCCCTGTGTTTCCGGTGTCGCCCAGATCTCTCTTACATCCCAGTATGGCATTAGCTTTCATAAGCTAGAGCCTACCAGAATCCATCAAGCATACATCTCAATACAGCTAATTGATTTTAAGATGTTGCAGGCTCAGGGTTGAACAACCTTGTGAATTTAACGAATTTGCCTTTCCAAATAACACCGTACCATGGAGTAGGACAAAGCAATGGCTTGGTTAAGGCCATGAAATGGACATT
The DNA here is from genome assembly GCF_059951505.1 of Python bivittatus. Taxonomy (NCBI): domain Eukaryota; kingdom Metazoa; phylum Chordata; class Lepidosauria; order Squamata; family Pythonidae; genus Python; species Python bivittatus. The sequence continues at coordinate 4,280,301 of NW_028277076.1, read as the reverse complement.
TAATTGGGGGGTTTGAATCCCTATTCATATATTCCAAAGAGGCACATAGTTTGGCCTCCTGCTCCCATTTTCAACAGTTCCTGATGGCCTAGCCAAAAAGATAAGACAACAGAGGAGTAGCCTGTTCTAGCCCCATCTTTCTAGCTGCCATGAAACTCTTGGATGGTTCCTCATAGCGTTTAGTTGGCAATATATATATTTTAGTCATGAATCATAGGTCTGGCCTGAGGATTAAAATACATCTTATTCAGCAGCGTGTCTTGCCAGTTCATAAACATATACAAACCCTGCTTTTCTTCTCCTTCTCCCATTTAGCAAGCTCTGATGAGTAAGGGAGAGACCAGAAGAGATAGCTGCATGAAGACGGAGCTGTTGAAAGACATCACCAACAATAAGGAAGAAGGTGAGTGCATCTTTTAAGTCCGGGTTGTCATCTTCCTTTTTTGCATATGGAGAACTATGAACCTTGGCCCTCGCTGTTGGATTGCTACAGATTCTCTACCTCCAGTTAAGAGGTTGCCAGCATAAGCCTAACCATAACTCATTTGAAAAGGTTGTAAAAGGTGAGTTGTATTCCCTTCCAGGTCTTTAAAAGTACAGGTTGTGTATAAATGTAAGCTCCCTCCTTGGTGTTCTTCTGATTTGGATCCAATGCTAGGTGTGGCCCATACGGAAAAATGTAGCAAAAACCTCCTTGCTCTAGATCCGAGATGATTGACCTCTCCGTTTTTGGTCAGCTGCCAGTCACTTAGAACTACATGAGAATATAATTGTCCCAAGAGCAAGGTTCCTAATCACTTTTGTAGTGGTAAAAATTTAACTCATTGAACAGCATGATTCTTTGCTGGGTTTCTTTGTAGGTATCTGCTACATGTTGTAGGTGCAGGAACCAAGACATCCTGTTTCTTAAAGCATGGATAGGGGCTTACATGATGTGTGAACCAGACCATTACAGCTCCATCAAACATTGGGTTAGGGCTGTACGTCAGCCTGGATTGATTTTTGCAACAATGGACCATCTCTCCCCCTTCCCTTTTCCCTTATTAGTGAAATGCTTTTCAAATGTTTCCCTATACGTGATACGGTGAACTCGCTTTGGCACTGCGAACCCTTGCCTTGGAAGTTTGGGAAGCCTTCTTCTTGGCCTTTCCCCCATCTTCTCATTTCTCTTTCTCTAGGATTTAATGCTATGGCAGCTGGTGATGGTGCCATAGACAAGCAAGTTGGGGAACTGAAGATGGCTCCCGACGGCGAGACCAATGGCTCCTGTGAGTGCAATGAATTCAAGGGCCACCCCGGTGTAGCCAAGAACACTCAGGACAATGCAAAAGTGAGCCAAGGGGACGCCGTGGCAAAACTGAACAGGATAGCTGAAAACGGCTTTTCCGAGAGAGACGGGGATGCTGGGAAGCCAAACCACCTCAAAGCAAATGACTTCACCCAGACCACGGTTACGGGGAGCAATGGGTACATTTTGCCCAAGCAGATGGCTCAGGACCTTTCAGTCAGGACTTCTAGCAGCGCTTTTGGCTCCCTCCCTGGCCACGCCGCCAAGACGCTTCCCACGGGAGGAAGCAAGGGGAGAACTCTGAGCCCTTTTACCCAGGCGCAGGCCGCTCTCCCAGCCAAGCTTGGGGACGGGGGCGGCAAAGACACGGAGGCTAGAAAAACAGCCAGTATCAAGGTCCACCGAGCTCGGAAGACGATGCCCAAGTCTCCCTCCCACCTGGTAATGTATACGAAAAGTGCCCACTAAGATGCCCTTGTGGTTCTTTTCTGGTGCGTGTGCATCTGTGTGTGTGTGGCAGCTGGTTGCACATGCAAGGCAGGGTGTGTTACATGTTCTCCTGCCTCCGTGTTCCTTTTCTAATGCCTGTCCAAATCAGGTTGCTTTCCAGGAGTCCACATTCATTACCAAGAGCTATATTTGAAGCATTCCCAGTCCTGAGATTTGTCTGCATTTTTTTCCTCCCCCTTAAAAGCTGATTGAGGGAATAATCTTCCTTAGGTGCAATTTGACACTAAATGTTCCTTTCTCCGTTTTGAACAGTTGCCCGTTTGTGCTCATTGTTGGTTATTGCTGGAGCTTACAGCTTGTTCGTCAAGTTCAAAGAGAGATTTACAGAGCTCCTCTCCTACTCAGGAGCAGAATAAACTTTGAACTTCTCCTGTAAAGTAGCACATAGTATTCAGCTTACTACTGGGCCCTTCCAGGCTGTCTCTTCAGTTGTTTTCATCTGGAGAGCTTCACTTCTCATGCTGTCCACCACCTGTCGGTTTACAAAGATCTCAGAGTAATTCAAAACTTGGCATATTATCTCTTTTTCTGCAGTGGGTCTCTCCCTCCTTCTTACTTGGGAGGCAGGGTTAGAAGGACTTCTGACTTCAATTCCTGGGGCAGGAAGTAGTTCTCTTCCCCAATCCCTGTATTTTCCATGTTCTTTTGGTGCTCAGCTTCTTCCATGTGATGGAATGATGAATTTGATGGCCTTTCTTTTGTCATCTCATCCTTTTCTTTGGAATGGGGAGATCCAGGTCACTGGGTCATCCAAACGAAACCCAGGACTAATTTTTTTTCCCCTGAACTCCCATGCTTGAAATAGGGCCAGAATTGCAGCCAGCAGTAGGTTCTGTTTTTATAACTAAGGAAAGGCAGAAAGCCAAATTCCTGATAGCTTTCAACAGATCTTTTTCCTCAATCTCAGAATTTCTTGCTGCTTGCCAATCACAGAGAGGCTTTTCGTTTGTTGTCCACAAGCAATCCCAGGAGTTTAGTTTGATCTCAGCCTGAAGTGAGCAAGATTTTTGATTCAGTCCTTCTTGATCATCTTGGGCCAGAGCTTAAACTTAAGTCATTAGGAAGTGTGTTAAAACATTTCGGCCATGGGGTTCGGCAGTGATCTCTGGATCATTTGCAACAGATCAGCCAGGGATTCTGACTCCCAACAGTTTGAAAAAAATGGCAAGGGGTTATTTTGAATAGGTATTTCTATCTCAGCTTTGTGCTAATAGCTTCTTTTTCGGCTTCCAGCGTGTCCTGCCTGTAAGCTCCGAGTATTGATTGCTTGCCCTTTTCTGCAAAGCTGTAGGCTAGGTGTAAAGTCTTCCCACTGGAATCAGTCTGGGGGTATCCAATGATGCATGGTGGAAAATTTCCCAGGATTGCACTTTCCTGGTTAAAAAACCTCAAAGAAATGGCTCCCCAAGCCCCACTTTTACAAACAGTTTTGCCCAAGAACCACCCTAGGTTGGAAGAATGATGAGGTTCGTCTTATCTCCTCCTTTAGTATCCTGTCAATCAGGACACAGGTGAAAGGGCACTATTTTTCCTCTGTGTTTCACTTTAACTCCTGCAGAGCATGGCTTTAAAAACAAACAACAATACTTAAACCAGCGATAGGTTGTTTGAAGTGGAGCTTTGCATGGGATGATCCAAGAGTTAGCCCTTTTGGAATTCCCCATTTTTGGATGAACCCTTAAGATGATGCTTACTACCGTTAGCTGTAGAATTGCAAGAATTAAGTTTTTTGTCTATGGAGGTGGAAGATGCTCTTATTAATAACCCAAGGCATGAACACCGTGCAGGTCACATTGGGGAAACAGAACATCTGCAATAGTAATACAGTTTTAAAGATAACATGACTTATTGATGGTTATTCCTAGAAGGCACAGATATTTATACTTCAGGCATTCTGAAATGTATATATCCAGGCATTCTGATATGCATTTTGGAGGTTTTGAGGTCTGAATTTTTGCTTTTTAAAAATCTAAATAATGCAAGGGAAATGAGAACTATTGAGTTGCTGTTCCTTAAGATACTTGCTGATCATTCCAGTAAGAATAATGTCCAGGTAAAGCTTTGAACGTATTGGAAATGCACCATAACATTTAAAACACAATACGTTCTCTTCCCCCTTATCAAATATCGCAAAGATTTCAGCTTAACCGCTCTTGGTTATTGGAAAACCTTTTTAGTTATTTACAACAGATAAAATTAGCAAGCCATATGTTTTATTAAAAATCCTCAAAAGTTAAAGAACGCTATCAGTCTATTTTCCATCAGCATAGCACAACTGGATGACTATGACCTAGGTCTAACATCATGTGAAAATGTTTCTCCTGGTGTAGCTTGAGTTTTGGGGGATTGGGGTGGATCCTACAAAAAGCTTTCTAGTAAACTCACGTCCCTAGAGGTGGTTTGAAGAGAAGTATTTATGTATATACATACACACACACACACACACACACACACACACACACACACACATATATATATATATTTCTGGGCCTTTGAGTCAGTGGTGACTCCTATTGACTGCCTGGACAAGTCCTTGCAATATTCTTGGCAAGGGTTTTGGAAGTCTTTTTCCTAAAGTTGAGAAGAAAGGACTGGCCCAAAGAGACTGGGACAGTGTTTCTGAAGTGGGGCAACTTCCAGGTTGTAGACCCTCAACTCCCAGAAGTCCCCAGCTAGCATGGCTATTGCTGAGAATTCTGGGAGGTGAGGTCTACACAGTTGGAGTCCAAAGGGCTGGGAAACACTGGACTATGGAGTAAAGAATAAAGAATAGAGCACCAGGTTGTGGATATGTTTTAGAAGGCAACTCAATGTAATTTCACTGAATAGTTTTTCCCCCACATTCTTTTCAGTGGCATTTCCTACCCCCAGTCCCCTTCCCTTAATTCCTTTTCACCAGGAAATATAAAAGGTCCCTTTTGACTTCTGTTTTCCAGCATACCAATAAAGACCCCAAAGAAACAAGAACGCATAAGGAAGATGGCAGCAAAGCGGTTCTGGAATTTGGAAAAACCCCATCCTTGCCCTCCATCCCTGGCCTTCACTCATCTCTACCTCAGAATCAGAGCTACGTGGCCGCCTCAAAATCACAGACAGGTAAAAGAAGAAAGTCCAGGGGTTAGAGATCTCCTTGGAGTGGGGTAGTCTCAGAAGTGAAGAAGTCAGAGGGTGACCTGGTGTCTTCTAGATGCCTTAATGTCCCACGTTTCCAAATTCCATCAACCCCAGTCAGCAAGACCAGTGGCAATAGAGTATGGCAGTTGTAATCTTGAACATTCTGAGGGCACTTGGTAGTAGACCTGTTGTGCTTTCCCTCTGTGTGTTTGTGTGTGTGTGATTGTGTGGTGATTTATGTAGTGCATCTTAGATGCTGCATTAACGACCTGCTCTGGGCAGTGTTCCTCTTAGCCTGTCCCTGCAGAACCTGCCTTCTCCCTTCTGCTGATGGATCCTTCTCTTTGTACTCCTGCGCAGCTACTTCAGTATCTCGAAAGAAGAAACGGAGAATGGGAACGTATAGCCTGGTTCCCAAGAAAAAGACCAAAGTTTTAAAGCAGAGGACTGTGATTGAGATGTTCAAAAGCATCACTCATTCTCCAGGTGGCAAGGTGAGAAGCAAGAAGAAGGTTGCCAGATGTATAAAAGGTGGCGACAAAATGCCATAAAAGGGACCCGCTGGTCAGATAAAGCTCAGAAAATGATTGAAGAACATGTCTGTGTTTCCATGCCACTTGTTCCTGATTTGCAAGGAATTTGGCCTTAAGAACATAAGAACAGCCCTGCTGGATTCCATCCTATTTTGTCCAGTGTTTCTTTTCTCGCAGTTGCCAACCACAGATCTTTGGGAATCCCCTGCTCAGGATGTGGACAGCATTCTCCAGTATTTGTTACTTGGTAGTTATATGGCTACTTGGGGATTTAGGTAATAGCCTGTCATTGTGGGAATAAAATCAGTTTGTGTTTCTTCTGTTTAGAAATATGTACATAAATAATTAGCTCTTTAACGTAAGTTTCCCTAGTTTCCTGCCTTCTGCTTGTATAGGATTATAACTCATCATTTCTGGGCAGCGTGGCCTTCAGATCTTCCGTAGGAGCTTCTACCCAACATACCTGAAAGGCACCAAATCCTCTTGAGAAGCAAGATTTAGATTTGGGGCCTTCCTTAACATCTAAAGTTTGAATGTTAACTGAACCATGGTCTGGTTAACCAAGGCCCACTTAACCATATTGGCTGGGTCAGTACCACACACTAAGCCAAAACCAAGTTTTATGATGGCTTAGCACGAACCAGGCCTTTGAGTGGGTGTGGTCACTCAAGAACAAATGTTCTCCATCTGAAAGACCCGGGTTCAGTTTCTTGCATCACCAGGTACACCTAGGAAAGACTCCTTCCTCTTTGAATCTGTAGAGAGCCATGGTTAATTTGTAGAGACACCATGGAACCAGGTGGCCCAGTAATTTGACTTTCTCTATTCCGTAAAGTGTTCAGAAATAAGTTGCAGTGGGGCGTGTCCATGAGCTCTAGACTCACGGTTGACCTTTATGCATGGGAATGTTCAGGTTGAGAAGGATGATGGCAGTCCACATGTGAATGGGGAAAGATTGGATGTTGATTCCGAAGAAGATGATTCGGATGAACTGGAGGAAGATGATGAACGTGGGACAGATCAGACAGCTACCTTTCCTGTGGAGGAGAACAGAACTGCTAAGGAGAGAGATGCTGTGGATGTTAGCAATACCAGAAAGGTGATCTGAATGCTGCTCTGGAGGATTTTAGACTTTGCATGAGAGAACGTGGGACTGGCTTAGATGGCCTCTAAGACTTAGTTCACAGTGTGGATTTTCTTTGCTACCTCCTTAATTCTTTGCTTATCAAAACCAGTGTCCCCATTTCAGCTGAGGCATTATAGGTATGCAGTAACCTTTTCTGCTCCACTGTGCTACTTTAGGGAGTCACAGGTTCCAACTCTTCGTGTAGCAAGTGTATTCTGTGCCAATTCCTGAGATACAAAATCCTCAGGACTTGGCATTTGGCATCATTTGCCGATCTGTTGCCAAATCATAAGGTGATCAGAAGATGGTGCCCTAAGGCTTGTCTCTTGTAAATCTTTTGCCCTGGGTTGAACATCTGCCCCAGTAGCTTTCTCAGCTCTATCCTGAAGACATGATCAGAATGCCTACATATGAATTTTACAAATGAAATGAAATTAAATATATAACAGATTTTCTAGTGACTAGTAGCAGCTATCTGCTGTGGTATTTATTATGTGAGTATGTTATGATGGTTTGTGTACCTGGTGGATTTTTTTTTTTTTTTGCATATAGGCATTTAAAAAAAAATGCTCCCCCTTGCCCAAATTTAGACTATATAAGCAAACTGGAAATTTGCTGTATTAGAAAAAAAAAACACTACTTTTTTTCTTTCTAACCCTCATTCCTTTTCCTCTGCAAACTTAATATATTAAAAGCATCGTATTTTATATAATTTAAAGTCTTATGGAAAGGTCCATAGTTCAGATGTAGAGCAGACATGCTTAGTGTTGTTACAGGTCTTCACTGTCCACAATGAAAAAACTCAGAGTACACTCTTACTTCCAGCTTGATACGTGTGTGTTGTTGATGTATGGGTTCCATCACACTGGACCATTGGCCATATTGGGGAAAGATGAGACTCAAAGTTGGAAGACCAGAGGGCACTCTTTCTTAGATCTGAGGAACCTAAAGACAGCATCTGAAGACAATTTGAGAACCAGAATTTGGGACTTGCTTAAAGTAGCAGATAACATGAAGGACTTCTATTTTGGGCTAACTTGTCAGGAACGATGAAGGATAGGAAATCTGGTGCTTCCAGGTATTTGGGGTCACATATCTCAGTGTCAGTAGAACTGGCAGAGTTGCAGTCTCAAACCCCTGAAGATCCCAATTTGGGCTGCAGACAGTACTGAGTAAATGGATTCTGCCTGTGAAGACCTGTAGCTCCAATTCCTGACATTACCAGCAAAGAAAGATCAAGGAGCAGGTGACAAGGAAGATTCTTCCTTGCCCGGGACTCTGCAGAGGTACTGTAAGTCAAGATAGAAGGTAGTGGACTTGATAGCCTAAAGGTCTGGTCAGGTGTAACCCAGTTTGCTTGATCCTTTCAGCAGGTGTTGCATTCTCTGTTTTCACTTGATCTTCTTTGGCTGTCGCAGATGGATGACGGAGAGTCCGAGGAGGAGCAAGATTCTGCAGACTCTGTCGAAGAAGAGGAAGACGGTGATGAATCGGACTTGGTGAGTGCCATCTTCTGAGGACCTTTTCCTACTCAGTGCTCACAGAAGGAATGATGGCGAGAAGCCCAGCACCATCCAGCCAGCCTCCAGTTGCAAGGGAATTGTTTGTGCCAGACCACTCTGTTTGTTTTTTCTCCCTCCTTCCCCTGCTGATCCGGTTTGCAACCATTTGTTTGCTTTTTTCCCCCTTGTTGGTTTCGAGGGAGCTGCGGACTGCCTGTCTCTCCAATAAAAGTTTGTTGCTTTCTTGTCAGGCCTCAGCAGGGGTCTGCTCTTGGTTGCCAGGTGCCAAGACCAAGGCGCGGTCCAGACAGGCATGGCCAGAGCTGGAAGAAGCAGGACAGAAGCAGGCACGTAGCCCAGACAGACCCTGTCCCGGGCCAAGTTCTGCAGGAGGCAAGGCAAGGCACCGAGAGGCTGTTGCTTCTGCTGCTGCTACTGCTGCTGCTTGTAGAGAGCCATCGCTCAGACTCTTGGGCTTCAGTGGACCAGGATGGGCTCCCCCCAGCCCTACCACTAGGCAATTGCCTGGTGCGTGTTGGACTACAACTCACATCATCCCCTGCCAGAAGGGCTGGCAGGAGGGATGGAGGACGTTGTAGGCTACTGCACCTGAAGGATCCCAGATTGGGGAATGCTGGCTTATGCATTGATTCTATGCTTACTGCAGCCTGTATGGCAGCCCTTACTTCATGGCAGGAAGATTGGTAGGAGAAGTGGAACATCCATGGTGCGATGCTGGATCTCTCTCCACTCCTTCCCCCCACTGATTAAAGACATGCTTCCCCAAGTTCTTTACATTTCCTGTTCTGTTGTTCTGCAAATTCTGGCTTAGATTTCAGATCCCTGGTTTTTTCCTTGGGCCCATTCTTCTTCTTCACTTAAGTACAACAATAGTTGACCTCAAGTTCTAGATGACCCCATGGCTGTCCCTGTTTTAACGTATGTCATAATGTATTGAAGTTGCTGAAATCTTTCAAGGTTTGGGGACTTTTAGGGATAGGGGCAGCTGAAGTTAGAAAAAAAAATTAGTCGATTCCTGATTTAGGTGGTGGGTTTTGTCACGAAGGCATGTGCTGGGTTTGCACGTGGTGGTATTCAGTTGAGAACTTTGCTGTGGTGCTCACTTGGGGTGAATTGTTTAATTGAGAATCCTTGATAGTCAGGGGCATTCACCGGGGGAGGGTATGTCAAAATCCACAGGATGAGGTCCCAATAGGCCCAGTATGTACAGAAGGGGCATGGCTCAGTTGAGGCACATGCCAGCCATCTTGTAGATTTTGACATCCCCATGCAGACATCCACGTTGACAGTACAACAGATTGGTAGGTCTACTCCAATCATTGTCTGGAAGTATGCACATTTCTGTGAGAGTTCCACAGATTCTGTTGCATTCAGATTCTCATAGCACAGTTCTATGTATGTTGGCTTACAGTGAAGTCCCAGTGTGCTCAACAAGACTTACTCTGAAATAAACATGTATAGGCATTGAGGCTGCATGGTATAGTCCTGTCCATAGTTTTTCTACAGTCAATCTACCTGTGTTCAGTGGGACTTATGCCAAAGAAATTATGTTTAAGATTATAGTCTTGGATAACAATGTTCCATATATCCATTCAGAAGTTAGTTATGATTTCAGTGAGGGTCATTCTCAAGTAAGGAAATGTATAGGTTTGAAGCCTTGGTCTTTGCATTTTGCCCATCCCTTATGAAAAAAGTCCTAAAATACATTGGCTTTCCTGGGGTTGTTTTAGATTTGTCTGTGAATGCAGTTATTTGGCCTCTCAGTGATTGAAACTCAATAATTATTATTTCCATCCTTTGCCTATAGGACGAAAGTGTAGTTAGGAAAATGCAGGTCTGGGAAAATCAATTCTTCAAAAAAAGAACGAATCATCCTGATTGGTGCAAGAGATTCAACGTTCTCTTGGACTGCCTTTCTCTTAAAGGATTTTTAATTTACTGGTTTTTAAAATTAAACATAGAGGACTGTCTTAAATCTTCACATATTAATATATGGCCAAAAGAGTTCATGGAATGTAACAGTAAAATTAGTTTTGCAATGGCTTTATAAATAAAGCACCCTATCTTTCTGGAAGATGCATGCAAACTGAACTCCTCTTAGTCTGTTCTCTAACTGAATTAATAGTTACGTTACCAAGGTTACCCTTCCCTGCATGGCTTAAAGAATAACTCAGGTTTGATCACAGTAAAGCTTCCCACTAAGTGAGGACTGACAAACCGTGATGTGAGGTATCCCTCTGAATCCATGACCATGAATCACAGTTCAATTGTGGTTTAGAGAGCTCCCTATAATGTAGTGGTTGTACTGGAGCTACAGACTACAGTTTGATTAAGCTGATGAGCTGTTTTTTCATAAATCCACTCTGTGTGAGAAGAGGAGCTCGGTTTTAACTTCTCGTTGATGGTTTGAGATGGTTGCCTGATTTGCACACAGCAGTAAGCCATGTGGGTTACTAGAGCATACCATCCATGAAGGCTTAGTGTTATATGCAAACCAAGCCACTATGGCTTATTTATTCAACAGACTGATCCTGGATTATCCTGGCAGATCTAGACAATATGATGGGGAAAGAGGTTGCAAGGGAGGCTGAGATCATTCACCTGGAGGTCATCCAGGTTAGGTAAGACTGGCTTAGCATGATGAGCAGAGAGGACACCATGTTCATGAGGACACCATGGGGAAAGAGAGATTAAATACTGAATATATATGTTTGCCTAAGGAGACAGAAGGGCATTTGGATCTTTCTGTCCTTGAGGCTGGTGGTAGACTGAAATCTTCTGTCACATTTGAAGGTAGGTACAGTTTGAACAGAAAGTGGTTCTCTCAGTGAGCCTGTAGCCGAAGAAAGATTGTGTCTCAACCAAACAAAAAGCCTTCCTTTGTCTCCAGAAGACATGACATCTCACATCTCCGGCTTTGAAAGTGATTGGTCACTCTGCACTCATCCCAAATGTGGATTTCTCCCACCTCTTCCTAGTTGGGATATCCTCAGGCCCTGACACTGACATTATACTTCTTGCGGTCAGGATTGTGCTGACTGTAGTTCATCTACTGCTTTCTTCTAACCATGAGTGTCTCTTGACCTGAAGAAGATAGACTGTTTCCCTTTGCAGTACGTCATCAGTGTATTGAGGGTCTTCTGTCCTCCATTAAAGGGTCTTGGTATAACACAAATGGAGTTATGGTGTCTGATCTAAGTCTTCCTTTCAGTTGCTTCTCCAAAGGTTCTTCTCGCGCCAAGAATAGAAACAAAGTCTTTCATTTCTTTTCCCTTCCCCACCCTCTTCATTTGTTTAATATCACCTTTCAGGGCAAGATGTCTCTTCAAGTGAATCTACGGGATCTTATAATAATATGCAAAACTTGCTGTTGTCTTAAGCAGCAGAATGAAAATGTCTCATTTTGGTATGGACCACATCACGTCAAGAACCTGATGCTCAGTTGGCCAATACAGTTGAGTTATAAAGCAGATTGCAAGATGTGTCTCTTCAGGAGACAATTAAAAATGGTCGAGTTGGTACGAAGGAAGAGAAGTCAGCTATACTTCCAGGGGATTCCATAACAACAACCCTACCACCAAAGAGGTTTTAAAGGGAACTAGCAAAATATTTCTGCCGTGATCCTTTGCAGAGTTAAGCATGCTTTAAAAATCTGATGATTTCCATAGCCAGCCCAAACATTTTGCTGCTGGAGTTGAGGGGGGGCTGTTTAGGATACTGTCATGATTAGGGCAGAAATATGTGTATGTTCTCTTCCCAATAATAAAAAATAAGATGAAGGTTGAGGATGAAAAAGTAAGTTGCTGGGTTTTTCCTGATAACCCCTATAGCTAATTTTTCCCCTCTTCCCTCTGTCTCTCCCCCCTCCCCGTTTCTCTCTCTCTTTGGTTTATTCTTGATTACAACTTTCTTCTTGCAGTTGTAAAGGCAGATAGGAGACTGGGTGCAATTTAGTTCCGATACAACAGGTTGAACAAGTGTAATGAAGCAAAACAGTTAAAGGGTTTTTTTTCCCTTTTCTTTTGAAGATAAGCCTCTTTCCCCTTGTTAGTTCTTCTGGTAGCATTGAAACCTCTCAAATTTGAGTTTTTTTCCAGAAGGTGAATTTTATCTAGCGACAAATTGAGTTGGCCCATTGGGCTTAGATTTCTTCTGTTACTTATGATCATGGTTCAGTTCCAGCCTGCAAACACTAGCTGTGCTTAGAGATCCTGTTGCAAGAGGTGGATAGGAGACATCGGAAACGGTAGATCATCAAGAGTTTCTGTTTAGCAGCAACAGAACAAAACCCTTCTCCATTAGCGTATAATAGCAAACTTGCTATTATTTCAGTGTGTTTCATATGGGAGTCTGAAGATAACAAACTTAGCTTCTCTAAACCATTGTCTTGAAATTTGAAATATTGGATCCCATCTATATGTTCTGACTTTGATCCTGGTTATAGAAAGCTGCAATTTTGAGTTACATCCCTCATTGAATTCCTTTTTAAATTCCAAAGGTGGCATTGATTTTTTTGACCTGTTATTGAAATATTTTTGCCTGCGAGTTGATACTGAGCCACTATGATACGTAATGCCCAGAACAGCATACTGTGGCTTCAGGTAAGTTGACTAACTCAGGATCCTGTTAAACAATAGTTTTCCATTTTGGACATAATGGCAGAATTGCAGTTAAAGCGGACCAGGTTCAGTTCTCCCAAAGGACCGAAGGATGCATCTGTAAGTCCATCTCTTGTGCTTTTGAAATTATGGTCTATTAAGCTAGGAATGTTGGCTCCAAGCCAGCCTGTGATCTGTTTTATCCTCTTCGCTGGGTTCTTTTTGTTTCTGGTTTGCTGAGGTTTGCTGACCTGCATGCTACTTGTAACCTTCATATCCCTCTTCCCCAAATCTGTGTTTGTTTATTGTTACTGATCTATAGCTAAGTATCTTGTGTAGGGCCAAGGTGGAAGGCTACGTCAATCTTTGTTGTGGTGGTTTTCTTTTATAATTGATTCATTTTTAGGTACCTTGCACTCAGATGGAAAGGCAGGGCAAAATATTTTAACAAATCCAATGCTGTAAGCTGGGAGTAAAACCATCTTATGCTATGTGCCTCTATTATAGCATGTACTACGCTAGGGAAAAAACCCACGAAGATAGTCAAAGTTGCTTAGATTGGTAAATTTGAACAAATGAATTAAGCCTAGCATTTGGATAAGCTAAACTAACTATCTTTCTTTCTTTCTTTCTTTCTTTCTTTCTTTCTTTCTTTCTTTCTTTCTTTCTTTCTTTCTTTCTTTCTTTCGTGGGAAAAGCTGGATGGCCACACTTTCTAAGAAAATGGGGCTGTTATTTTTTTTACAGTTTTATCCTGCAGTGTACCAGCATTGAATCCTTGGCCTCTGTTGTCTATTATGTGATCTTTCAGGAAGCAGCTTTGTTGCTAAATGTCGCTAAACTGTGCTCCTCTGGTTCTAGCCACTTTAAAGAAAAGGGGTGGGGGAATGAAGACCACAGTAACCATGGCATAGTGGTAGGCCAGGCCTCCTTTTCCTAAAGCAGATGGTTCCTGTGGTTTTGCAGAGCTCTGAATCCAGTCTCAAGAAGAAAATGATGAAACGGAAAGGGAAAGCAGAGAGTCCCTGGTTGAAACCCACCCGGAAAAGGAGGCGGAGAAATAAAAAGAAGAAAGCCAACATCTTAGGTAATGGACTACTCTTTTTTTTTTTTTAATGTCTTTACTGGAGACCCCAAGGGAAGGGTGGGTAATGATGCTCTCCAGGAGGATGGGTGTGGGGATGCAGGCTGATAGAACATCTGGAGCCTGCAAGTTGCCTTCCTCTCAGATCTTGGCTGCAGTGTGGTCTCTTCCATCCTGTGAGACAGAGGTGGACCTTTTTGCCCCTTGGTTTATGGGGCAGGTTTTGGAATCAAGGCCCTGAGACTAATCCAGCAACTTGAGAAAGCCCTGTGGGGACTTCCTCTTTTTTCCAAGGCACAGGCAGAAAGAGAGAGAGAGAGAGAGAGAATGGCTGTATCCAGAGGTGTAATTTGGAGTGGGTGGAAGGAGGGTCCATCAGTACTTCTACTGGCCATTCTAGGTGAAGTTACTGGCTGCACTGGGTTGTGTTTTTCCCAGTCTTGGATGTTCTCGTTCTGGGATGAGAAGCTGGTGTTTCACTTGTTCTTCCTTCAGGAGAGGGTTGTGGTTCTTGAGATGATTCTGGACTACAACTGAATACCTTGGATCATTTCCCCATAGGGAAGGCATGGGGATGGTCCACAGGTCAAAACTCACACTACTGCAAGGCCCAAAGTTCTCTTTGTCCTCAATGCATGGGGCTGCTAAACTCTGATTCTTGATCGCAGAAGTTCTGCACGCCAGTCTTGCAGGTGTTCAGGCCTCTCTTGCACTCCCTCTGGGTGGTTGCTAAAATATAATTTTAAAAAAGAGCCATAATTATGCTATCCATTTCACCAAAATTATTGGGGGGTCTTCTTCTCTTCTCGTTGGCCAATAGCAGCAGGATGGAACAGAAGGAAGTGGCAAATGATGGGGAGGTGACCAGTGGAGCTGGCGTGATGCTCCCTTTGCTTATTCCTATGTGGCGGGGAGGCGAAGGGCTTTATGTGTGCGCGCGTTGTGTGTGTGTTGGAATGTGTGTGTGAGAGAGGTGGAAGTGCAAATGGAGAAGAAGCGTGAACTGGTTCCCACACATTAGTTTTCATTAGCAGGCTCCGCCTTGCTCAACAGGAGGCTGCGATTGGCATGCAGCAGTCCTTTTTGCATTCAGCCAGATGTCTTCTGCTCCCTTCACCTCCTTCTGCATGATTGGCTTGTCTAGTCTGGCTTGGCTCTTCGGGGTTTTTGCATCAGAGTAGGGTGAGCCAAGAGGAGCCCAGCTCTTTCCTTCCATCTTCCCTCTGTGCCAGGCAAATTTCTGCTGCTAGTGCTGTGCAGAAGCAGGCAGATGTCTCTGAAAGGGAAGGGTTCCTGGTCGCTAACAACTTTCCACTGTGCAACAGGAGAAGATCTGCCCCGATCCAGGCAAGAAGAGGAAGAAGTCAGCCTCAGAGATCAGTGGGCCCAGCTGTTGCATTTTAATTGTTCTCTCTGCATCTGTATTTACCGATTCTTCAGCGGGTGTAGCCTGCCTACTGTCTGTTAGAGATGAATGTGGCCTTTAGAGAGAGAGACACATGCATAGTTCTTTCCTGGCGTTCTCAATCTATATATATTTTAAACCCAGGTTCTGAATCTTACAAGCCCCCTTTGGGGAGCGAAGAAGGAGCTGGGCAGGAGAACAACATGGAATACATGGAGGTGCCTCTGCATTCCCTGGATCTGCGAGTAAAGGGAGTTCTGTCTTCGCAATCAGAAGGTGAGTGTGTCAGGTTTCTAAATATGGCCATGTACCATTTTGGTTCTTTGTTTCCTTGGGTTCATTTCTCCGTATTAAGACGATGCCCCCTGGTGGCTGCTCATAGGAGAATGAGAGGAGGCTGGCGTCCCTTAAAAAGAGAGAGAGTGTCACACAAATGGATCCAGTGGAGGGAGTGGCAAAGTAGGAGATCCCTTGGCCCAGCAGCCTAGGGAGAGAGTAGGGATGTGGGAAATAAAATCTGTTTGGAGGACACTTGAGACATCAAGGACTAGGGTGTGTTTGGACGCTGCAGGACCATTCAGTGCCGTGGTGGTGCCTCCCAATGGCTTTCAGCTCTGGTTTCGTCCCTTTCGCTTTTCTACTGACCAGGAGTAGCCTTTCTTGTCCAAGACAGTTCACGTTCCATGAACTTCGATGAGCTTCCTTGGAGGCTGGGCATTTTTGCAGAGCAGACGGAACTTTCCAAAGCTTTGCTCAGCCTGGGAGCCTCATCTGGCTGGCCCAACAGCAGCCTGTTGCCCAAGGTAGCATAGCTTCTGATCTTCAGTCTGGAGACCTGTTCCGCCATGCCCACACCATCCTGGCAGGTTGTGTTCCAGAAAAGCCTGAGATGCAGACATCCCCTTTCCTTGTTGGATCTTCAGCTTACCTGTCTGAATCTTGATTCTCCTTTGGATTCATTTATCTGATTAGTAGATGGAGCAAACCCTCCATTCCAAAGTCCACAGTGGTTGTCATTCTTGTGAAAGAGGATGGAAAGGAGACTCTCTTCTCTCCCTTCCGACCTGTTAGAGCTTTGGCAAGACAAAGCGTATTGATTTTGAGAAACTGTGGCACCCACCTTATGATGGAGCGCATCGATTTCAAGCAGCAGCTGCTGAGAATCTGCTCTGGGAATCTAGTTCGGGAAATAATAGATCAGCTTAACCATTTGGAGCAGCCTCCAGGGTTTCTGAATTGCCTGATGGCCAGTGTAGCAGGCCAAATGCCCCTATCTGGCTCTGACAGCTGAATTCCTAAAAATCGAAAGACTGACATGCTCCTGTCCCTCCGGAAGGCTGCAGATGTCTAGGTTCAGTAGAGGCACCTTGGCGCAACCTTCTTCAACCTTGCATCTTTGGAATGTATTGGACAGCAATTCTTGTAATCTCCAGGCAGCTGGAGGACAACACAGCTAAATAGGAATCTCACAGAATATGGAGCAAGTGGACATTTTTCACAACAAAGTGTCCACAAGGTGCCATCAAAGTGTCCTTCCTTTCCCTTCTGTAACTCCTCTTCTAACATGCATACTTGACTGCGAATGCAGCATGGATGTCCCACAGTGCTTCAGATGCATGGATGTCTCACCATGCTTCAGATGAAGCTGTTCCCCCCTCTCCCAGGACAACAGCAATCATGGTGTCCCACGTTGCTATCCAGAAACACCTTTATTCTGTGACTTTCCTTATTAATGTTTCAGTCCTCCTCCTTAACTTGGGACATTATGTGTGGAGAGATATGGAGGGAAAGAATGGCTGCAGTGACCAGGGGCTGAAATAGTTTGCCACATTAGGATTAGGGAAGGTCATCTTGAAACAAGGAGGACAGATTGCTCCTGTGTTTATCTTAGACTGGTTGAAATCCACCAGAAAAGGAATAGGTTTGAACTTGTAGCCAGTTCAATATGGGGATTATGTGCTTAATAGATGCACCCTCAGTCCTCCTAACGGGCACAGCCATAGCTCCAGCTGAGTTTTGAACGTCCCTAAAACGCCAGGCTCTTCAGCACTTCCAAATCTCTTGTTATAATTGAATTGAAGTGGTGGGCATATTTTTCCAAGTGACCCGCTGACGATTCGCAAAGGAATGCCTTCATTCTTCAGATTTATGTCTAGCTCGTTTCTTAAAATCATTCACCATGTAGATACAGGCATAAAAGCTATTCTAGGTACATTAAAAGCAACAATTGTCCATTATTTATTATCTCTTGGCTGGCTTGCTAGGTTTACATCCAGCCCTTCCTCTCTTTCGTTGTTTTCCCCTTAACAACAACCCTGTCAGTTTGGACTAAGACCGATCCAGAGTCATCAGGTAAGCTTCCATGGCTGAAGGGGACCTCCCTAGTTCTGCTCCAGTGCTTCAGTTGATACACTCTACTGAAACTTGTTTAGTTATCCAATAAAAATGCATTGATATTCTTGTCTGGAGGCTGAGTCATGGCAACTGGACTTCTTTTCTTTTTGGTAGAGACATTTCACTACTTGTCCAAGCAGCTTCTTCAGTCTAAAAAAGTTGGTTTGGGGGGGGGGGCATGAAAGGCGTCCCCCTAACCAACTTTTTTAGACTGAAGAGGCTGCTTGGACAAGTAGCGAAACGTCTCTACCAAAAAGAAAAGAAGTCCAGTTGCCATGACTCAACCTCTGGACAATTCCACCTGGATGACTGAGAATCTTCATAAACATCGATATTCTTCCCGTACAGTAAAGCCTGGGAAGATTGAAAGCAAATGTCTTAGGAACTGCTCAGGAGTCATGCTTAATGGCACCATCAGAAGGACAAACTTTCTAGCACAGGTGTATTCTCCCCCTTGTATACTTAGTAACCCATCCAGACTTTCCCCTATTCGTGATTTGTGACTCTCTTTGTAAAACTTGGCTAGCCAGAAGCCAGCTAGTCCTGCTTTGCTGCAGGTTGATTAGGTTGATGAGGTTCTTTGGGAATGTGGGATGTGCTTCTCGCTCTCTTAACCTCCTGTAGGAACCTCTGTGTTTTTCTTTTTTCCCCTGCAGGTCTTTCCAATGGTCCTGGAGCAATGGAATCAGACAGTCTTCAGGAAGTGCCTCTCTGCAGCTGCCGCATGGAAACTCCCAAAAGCCGGGAGATCACCACGCTAGCCAATAACCAGTGCATGGCCACAGAGAGCGTGGATAAGGAGGTAATGTCCCTTTATGTCTCCCCTCTTTTACTTATGGGTGACAGTTGGCATGGTCTGGTTCACCTGCATGTCCAAAAGAGACGTTCAGTCCTGTATTAGGACTTTGAGCCTGTGCTTCAAACACTTAAGCTCCTGTCCTGGGACTGGGATGGGTTAACTGTTAGGAGGCCGAGCCTATCTTGAGCTTCCCAAAGCCTTCACTTCTGATTGTGAGAGAAATGGAGTGCGTTGCGTGTCTCGAAGTTCACTTTTGTCCTCTGATGAGAGTTTTTCAGAGGGGGTGTGATGTAGCGGTGGGGTTCTCGCATCATAAAGAACAGTACTTTGGAATCGCTTGGTATGTGGGCTGAATTCACACGTCTGTCTAAGTACAATCTGAGTTTGGTTGGTTAGTTTTGGCTCAGTGCACTCTATGATTCCTGGTAGTCATGGTTTGTCCAGTCTGTCTTACGGCTTACCAAGTTGGTGAGACCTCAACCAACAAACCACATTTATTCCAACTGAGGCAAAAGACAGTGGGTGCACTCCAGATGGGACACAGAGAACAGGAAACCATTGTTTATGGAGGGAATGTTAAGATTTACTTGCTGTTAGGAGCTTGAAGCTCACCTGTTTCCTGGAACAAAGCCCTGTGTGGTGGCACTGCTCTTGTAGAGAAAGCACCCGCAAGTGTGTTCACAGCTAGGGTACAACAAGAGAAGTTGGGTGTGACTGGGTTGGCTGGGAATCAGTGCAGGAAGTGTTGTGGAACAAGGTGCCCATCAATCTTTTTTCTCTCTTTGTGATCTTGAATGGGTTTTCACTAAGTTCTTTCTTAGACCTTGCTTTCTTTTGGCCTCTGGTACCTTCTGGTTCCTCCTGCTGCCCCACCATTGGGTTTCCCCGGTAGGCGACCTTCTCTTTCATAGCCCACGAGACGTCTTTTGCTCCTGAAGACTTTCTCAGTAGCGGCTGCTGCAGCGGCTTATTCCAGTAGGGTTTCAATTAGCCACTGCTGAGTTAATCAAATGCTAATAAATGTCCTTGGCTAGGAAGTAACTGGCAGGAGATTTTCTAACCAGGATGACCTCTCGTTGGAGTAATAAATAGGGTTAAAAAGCCGGAACGACTGCTTTCTGGACTCTCAGGTTGGCAGCTTTTGAACTGGGGAGAAAAGAGGTACTGGTGGAGAGTCGGGGAGTTTTCAGATCGAATCAAATATTTATTACGGTCATAGACCAGCCTAGGGGTGTTTTCATATCTAGAGTGAAGAATAAAATATTCTAGAAAAATAAAATATGTTGGGCAACCTATTACCCTCCTGGTGATTTGGGCTTCAGCTTCTGCCTGTCACAGCCGGCATGTCCAGTCACGAGAGATCATAGGAATTGTAGTCCAAGGCTGTCCTAGATCAGAAGTTGACATGGCCAAGCAAAGTGGAGAGCGAAACCCTCTACTTGCTGCACTAGCATAAGAGTATTAGAAGGAAAAGCCAACCCAAAGCTGTAGTGTCAAGAAGTGACTTGCGGTAATGATTCGGCTGTTCAGGATAGAACCTCATAGATTGTTCCCTGTGTTTAATCTCAGTTCACACACTTTTTAACTAGCTGGTGCATGAAGAATATGGAGAATCCCTTCCCCCCTAAAAGAGAACTCAATGTTTTGGGTAGGGAGGCTAAAAAGGTTTTCTAAAAGCAGATTTGGGGCCAGCATTTGGAAGGGGGAAAAAAAAAAAGGAAAGAAGGAGTTTCTTTCTCAAACAAAGCCCATCAGAGTTTGGACGTGTAATCTCTCTCGGCAGAAACGATCCTTTTCCTTGGATGACTTTTTGCATTTTAATTAGGATAAGTTACATTTTTATGTGAGGCTCGCTCTTCTGTCAGATGGCCAAATGAGATGTAGCTTCCACGGGTTGTGGCCCAAAATGAATTGTTGTTCGGATATCAAATTGGCTTGGGGCTCATGCGATTTGCTGCCTGCCTAGGTCCGTTGTGTGAAAGGGCTCCCGACGATCACGGTGGGGCAGAGGAGGCCGTATGGTTCCCTCTTCCACATGCGCTAGCCAGAAACCTCTTTTCCCTCCCTCCCTCCTCTCTCCCTACCCCACCTCAGCTGAGCCGATGCACCAACCGCGTGCTGAAATACGAGCTGATGCGTGCATCTAACAAAGTCCAGCTCTTGGTGCTGTGCGAGGACCACAGAGGGAGGATGGTAAAACATCAGTGTTGCCCAGGCTGTGGTTTCTTCTGTGTGGCGGTAAGCATCTGAAGGGAAGACCTTGGTGCTGGATGGCCGGGGGGAAAACGCTGTTGCCTCTTTCTGGGAGACAGTTGCCATCTTGTTTTCTCCTTTCTTTGGGGAACAGTTAAAATCATTTTTAAAAATTCCTGGAAGGTAGGCGGGCTGGGTGGATGCTGGCACTGATCTCCGGGTGCCCCAGCACCATGGGAGCGAGTCTCCTCCTAAAACAATGTCCTCCATACTTCCTTACTGGAAGAGGGTGGCATTCTGCAGGGCAAGCTGTTCTGCAGGGTGTTTTGAACCCACCTGGGGGCATGGTGTAGAGGAAAAAGCCCACTTTAATCAACAAGTTGGTTGGGAAGAAAGAAAGCCAAGATGGAGCCTTTGATTCTTGGGTTTGGACACATCAAAGGGGAAGAACTGGAGTTCTGTTGCATTGATTGGTCAGTGAGGCAGCAAGGGCTGGACTTCAAAGCTGAAATCTAGTGTTTAGCAACTCAATGTATCTATCCCCTGGGGATAAGAAGCTGCTAGGATCCCTTGAACTAGTAGCACTGATTGCAGGGCCTCCTTTTGACTCTTTAAAAAAAAAATTAGGACAGGGGGCTGTGCATCTTCCTGGTTATAGATTTTATCTGATTTTATTTTTCCCTTTTAAAAATGCATTATTCCTCTCAGCGCTCCTTAGTATTTGGATGGCAAAACCAGACTCTTTTATCCCTGCAGGACAGCGCTCTGGTTTTCTTGCATTCAAGGGGAGTTCACACACAGACTCAAAAGAGCAAACTTTTGTCCAGGAGAGGATGCGTAGGACAGAATGAGAATGGGGTGGGAGCAATGTCGATTGAGCTTTTCACCAATGAATTTGTGCAACGTATCTGTCTAAAGAGACACTTTGGAAGACGTTAAGATCACTAAACCGAGGGTCTAAAATGAGCTGCATCACTGGGGTAGTTTTATAAATAAGACTAATAGTGTTGCTGGACCAGACTAAAAGTTGTTTCAGTTCTGTTTTCAGTTTCCCATACTGGCCAACATATGCTAATTTCTCCTTCCTAGGTTGAATTTCCCTCTAAAGCCCCTTAAGGCTGATTTTTGTCTGTTGCGTTGCAGTGCAGTAATTCTGCAGGCACTTAACTCTTCTTATTTAGCAGTTGGGTACTTTTTCAAAGTGAGAGAGTGCACAGTATACAGCCTTTCAGAGGCTTGGCTGGTGTGGGTCTTCCGGGCTGTGTGGCCGTGTTCTGGAAGTTTTGTTTCCTAACGTTTCGCCAGCATCTGTGACTGGCATCTTCAGAGGGCAGGAGCACAGACAGGAGCAGTTCTCTCTGTGCCCAGGATGATGTGACCCTGTTGTGGGTGTTTATAGAGATCAGCGAGGGTGCCTGAAGGGGTGTGTGTGGGGGTAGTGGGTGGTGGGGGTTTGGGTTAACGAGTGGCTGCTAGTTTTGGTGTCAGAATATATGTGTATCTTCCTGGGGGTTAGGCAGGGTTTTTGAAGATGCCGGTCACAGATGCTGGCGAAACGTTAGGAAACAAAACTTCCAGAACACGGCCACACAGCCTGGAAGACCCACACCAGCCATCGTATTCCGGCCATGAAAGCCTTCGACAATACATTTCAGAGGCTTCTTCAGTGTTACCTGTGGACTTTTAAAAAAAAATATCAGAGCACTTGACTCATTGCTAAGTCTAGATGTAGTTTTTTCTAGGCCAGGAGTTTTACAAGGTGCATTTGTTTGGGGGCATTCTAAAGTGCTTTTCTCCATTTGGGGGGTGAAGGCCAACCTGCTGGCGCCAGTGCATTGAGATGAAGTTTCTGAGCTCTGGGTGCCAAGTCTCGATTGCTTAGAAATGCAAGAAGACAACAGCAGAGCTAGGATAAAACATCCAAAGTTTGACAAATCTAAGGCAGAGAACTGGTGTCCTTGGGAAGTTTTGGGCTCCCCCTTGCTGGTGGTGATTAAGCAGAATCTGGATTGCCATCTGTTGGAATGACTGTAGCTGCCTCCCACATTGCAGATCCTTCATGGTGTGAGGAGCTGAACAAGTGATCTAGAAGATCCTTTCTAACAATCTAGATAGTTTTCTTGGTGCAGGAATGAGTGAGTTAAAGTTCCCCGTTTCTTGCCAGTCCTCCATCTTCCTCTCTTTCTCCCTCCCCCCCACCTGTTTGAGATCCACACCCATTTTCACTTCCCCAAGGTAAACCCTGTGAGATGCTCTCTAGCCTCTGCATGTTTTGCCCTTTGCATCTCCTTGCAGGGCACTTTCATGGAGTGCCAGCCAGAAAGCAGCATCTCTCACCGGTTCCACAAGGACTGCACTTCCCATGTCAAAGGCATGAGCTACTGTCCCCATTGTGGGGAGGAGGCCTCCAAGGCGAAAGAAGTAACGGTGGCCAAGGCGGACACCACCTCCACCCTCCTGCTGACCTTCGAGCAGAAGAAACCAGGTGCTTTAGAAGGAAAGGCTGACACGACCACTGGAAGGTAAGCCCCAGCAGGTGGTGTCTGGAGAAGTTCTCTCCGCTAACAAGGCTTAGCTTTGGGGTCCCTGCTTGCTTGCCTCCTTTGTACATGACAGGAGAACAAGAAGAAGAAGATGGGGCAGCCTTCTTCATTTGCATGACTGTTTCTTCCTGGGCACTGGTATAAATTGGGGAAAGGAGGAGTTAGGTCCTGTTTGACAAAGCCATGGCCATGCTCATCCCCTCCCTGCCCCAAATAGCTGAAGCCAGTTCTGACAGTACAGATAGTCCTTGCTTATCGACCATTCATTCAGTGACTGTTCAAAGTTACGACGGTACTGAAAAAATAACTTTGCGGCCCATTTATGACCTTCACAGCATCCCTCAGTCATATGATCATGATTACAGTCAGTGTGCCTTGTCCTGTGCCTGACCTGTGGTTTTTTTATGTCTTTCCCCCCTTGTACAGCAGATTGATTGGAGAGAAAGGGGTTGCAAGAAAGTAAGCTGTTTGCTCTTCCACACATCGAAAGCAGTACAATCTCACTGGTAGTGGGAGAGATTGTCTACAGAAATTGCTTTTTTCCTCCTCCCCACCTCCTCACAGAGCTGAGAGATTGGAGAGGAAGGGATTTCAAGAGAGTAAGCTATTTGCGTAGCCCGTCCATGGCTCTCAGCCCCAGGCTGCTGGCGTGATCTTATTGCTTTCAGTGTGTACAAGATAGCAGACACTTGAGCATCCCAAAGGGCGAGGGAGCGGTTAGGAGGCAAACTGAGTTGTCTTGTCTCTTTCTAACCATAAAGCACAGTCAGGGTCACATGATTTCCCATTTAGAGACTGCTTCGCTTAGCGGCAGATTGCCGGTCCCAATTAGGGTTGTTGAGCAAGGACTACCTGTACTTTCTAGGTCTCCATGAAATTTTTTAACGCTTGGGAACCTGCTAAACAGTGTTTTGTGGCATGGGCTCCTTAAGAGATGGGTTCTAAGGAGGAGTTTTCTGAGAGGGTCTCTGGAGTGCCCTCAAGGGTTTTTGACCATGCAGAGGGTGGTTGGACCCCAGGAAGTGCAGCTTCGCTTCCACGGGATATGAGGTTCAAGTAAGGGGAGTTTCACTTCTTTCTGAAAAGTCGTATTGGACTCCTGTTCTTGGTGATGGCTTGTCCTCACTGAAGCATAAACTGGAACAAGAATCGAACCAAGAGTTTAGGGACCGACCTGCTGTTGGGTCTGTCCACAGGGACCACAGCCCTTCATTTGGAGGCTGTGGGTAAAAGCAACAGCCATCAGCTGCATACAAGACTTGGCAAGTTAGTGCAAAGGGTTAGCTTCAAACCTTTCCGCAAACATCGTCAATTTCTGCTGCACGGTGCTTTTGAACGGGGAGGAGAGGTGGCGAGATAGCGGCCTGTGTCTCCCATCCCTGCCATTTGAAATGAAGCAGCCCGGCCAAGTTCTTGCCGCTGCTCCTCTCTGCATGACGGTTGCATCTCTAAAGCAAGAGTTGGGGTAGATCGGTTAGCTAGGTCTCAAAATTAATTTCTTGTGCTCCATGAGGACGCGTTTATTCCCCCTCCTTTGGAAAGACGTCCCTTTTTCTGGCTTGTGCGAAAAGATGTGCGTGGCTTGACTGTGGGATTTTGTTCTCTTGGGTTCAGTTTCAGTGGGCCTGGAACCCAGCAACCTGAAGAAGGCAGGTCTGAGAGCTTGTCCACCGAGGTGTTTGATTTGGCTGGGACATCTACATTTCCTAAGCCAGCCCCGACTGGTTTATCCCAAGGGCCTGTTAAAGAAACGTTGGAGAGCGCCTTGATTGCCCTGGATTCAGAAAAGTAAGAGCAACTTAGTCGGTGGTCAGGACCATTACTCTGGTTCTAGTGGCATCGCAGAAGGTCAGAATCCCCTGTCCTGGCTCATTCTCCAGACTGCCCTGATTAAGTTTATCAAATCCAGCTAAGCTAACCAAACACTGATGTTCTCTTGGTGGGAATCAAGGTGAAGTTCTTTGGGCGGGGAGGACCATGGAGTCGTTCTCCTCTTCCGTTTCTTGTATTTCAATTCTGTGGCTTGGCTTCCATCCGTTTGCTCCTCACTTCCAGTGCAAAAGGCCCAGTATATTTAAGCAATAAAACGGGATGGCTCTGTCAAAAATAGCAGAAAGTGGCAGTTAGCTACAAAACAAGGAAGTTTCAGCAGAGCGGGGAAACTAGATTGATGTTCTTGCCGATAAAGAAGATACGATGTATAAAATAAGAAAGAGAAAGGAGGGCTTTTCTGGTGCTCAGGAGAAATGAGAGTGTTTTCCCCATGTTTCATTTGTTTTCTTTTGGGGAAGGAGAGGGACAATGTCAAAACCAGAAGCTTCTTTCCAAGCAGTGAGTGGGGAGGAAAGATACATGCTGCAGATCCTTCACAAGACTTTGTTCTCCATCTCTGTGGCCTCCTTTTCTTCTCTCTCACCCTACGCTTTGTTCCCACAGAGCCTGTTCAATCTTTCAGGTCCCCCACCCTGGCAAGCCCCATATCCGTAGGGCTCCTGCTACCACTCAGCTGTCCTTGGGCCTGGCAACCTGAAAGGGCTAGCCTTTGGAGCCTGAAAGTGGGAAAAGTCACAGAAGGAGGAATGCAAGCTTTTTGCAAATTTCAGAGCCCTCTGCCCAGGGTAGAATTGATTGGCGACGCGGTGCCTTGGGCACCTAGCCTTTCTGTGCTTTCCAAGGGTGAGCAAGCTATTCCAGAGCAGGCAGAATCCAGAAAGGCGTTTCTGGTTCTATGCAAGAAGTCGGTGAAGAGTTGACACTCTTTTGTGCTATTAATAAAGCAAGAGAGAAAACAGAAAGGGCTCCGCACCAGTACCCACTTGGAATAACTCTTCCTCCGCCTTTCACAGACCCAAGAAATTACGGTTTCACTCGAAGCAGCTGTACTTCTCAGCCAGGCAGGGGGAGCTTCAGAAAGTCCTCCTTATGCTGGGTAAGTAAGATTCCTCCCCCCACATTTAGCAACACACCTTTCAATTAGTAGAGATTCTTGATTTAATGGATGGGACCTTTAGGCTGGTTTGATGCTGTAGTGCGGTTGTATCCAATGTAGTTTCCTCTGAATGTGTGGCGTTACGACCCTCGTAATCGTCATCCAGCCCAGCCTATGGTTGTGCCAGTGGAAGTTGCACTCCCAGCTTCCAGATCGAGGAATGCTGGACCATGCAAAGGGAGGGAAGATACTTTGTAAAAGAACATATGAGCCAAGGACTAGCTGAAATGAGCGCCAATCAAGCTTAATTGAAACTCTTCCCCGTCTCACAGGAGAGCAAGAGTTCTCCAAAAGGAGGTGGGGAAGAGAATCCAAGAGTGTGACCTTGGATTCTCTTCCTCCCTTCTCAAGTGAATGTTCCTTATGCTGAAACTCAGGGTGGTAATAGTGGGGGACCGAGAAGCAGTAGTAAATGAGGATGCCAAGCAGTGCTGGTTTCCCACTGGTGAGTTCCAGGTTTGAAGAAAGTTTCTTGCTCTGTGCCGCTGCTGCTGTGGACATTTCCTGTGGATTCTTTTTGTGGTTCTGTTCTCCTTTTGCCTTGCTGAGGCTCTGAACTCAGGCTGATTAGAGAGAGAAAAGGGCTATGACAAGGGCTCTCATCAGCCTTGGACGGCGTTGGGTCTAATCTCATGGCAGTGCTAAGACTCAGGAGGCCTGCTCTGAGCATTTCCTGGAGCAGCGGGTGTCCCCCTCCCCACTGGCTACCAACCCTCAACTCCCAGCTTCCTTCATCGTTGACCGTCATGGTGGGGCTGCTTGAAGTTGAAATTCAACAGCATCCCGGGGACCCACGTACGACTTCCCGCACTTCTCTGTCTCCTCTAATACTTACCTCTCCGTAACTAAAGGAAACCTGGTTTTGTTTTGTTTCATTTCCCCCTTTTTGCCCAGTGGACGGGATCGACCCCAACTTCAAAATGGAGCACCAGAGTAAAAGAACACCTCTTCATGCAGCGGCCGAGTCGGGACATGTGGACATTTGCCACATGCTGCTTCAGGTTCATCCTTTATTCAAAAAATTGTTGGCGGGGTGGGGGAAGAGTTGCAGCTCCCTTCTTGAGCAGTTTTCCTAGAGAGCCTAATCAACCTGCGGGGGTATTGAGTGCCTGTGTCTTTCATTAAACAGATGCTGTGTTTGTTCTAAGGCATGATGAACACATTGCAGGTTCCAAGCCTCTGGTGTGGTAGTAATGAACCATTTGGACTGGAGATTCCTGTAACTATATAGGAAACAGGATGCTTTGTCTAGACCCATCATTCTTGCCTACTGGATTCAGGGCAGTGCCTGGGGTAGAATCAAGTAGATTGTTCTGGATTTTCTGCATGGAAGCGGGCAATTTGGCTGTCCATTGAAAGAGTGAGTTTTGTTCATTCTAGCCAGCCTGGTATAGTGGTTTGAGTACCAGATCAGGACCATGGAGAGCCGCCTTCTCATCCCCAGCCTAAGCTCCCTAAGGATGACCTGGATCATCCTTCTTCCTCTGCTTGACCCGCTTGAGAGGCCTGTTGTGAGGAAACGGTTGGGGCAAGTCAGAGAACCGTGTGCGTCATCTTGTGCTCTTAGAAGAAAAGCAAAAGAAAAGCGAGAGAAACAGCAATTCAACAACAGCAATGTCTTTATGGGTTCTGCGCAGCCCCGGAACCCATCAGGAACATCAGCTGTATATAAGTCATGTTTTGTAGAGTAAGTGGCAGGGTCTGCACAACATCACTAAGCTACGAACTAGCCAATCTCATTATGGTTTAGTGTGATGTATGAACCCGATCGGTATGTCAGGTGGGCTGTTTAGCAACTCAGTTGTCAGCCTGCTGGCAGTATGAATTTACTAACTCTTGTCCTTTCTTTGTGTTCTGTGTGTGCATGGTACGTCTGCACAGGCTGGCGCTAACATAGACACCTGTTCTCAGGACCAGAGGACTCCCCTTATGGAAGCAGCAGAGAATAACCATCTGGAAACTGTGAAATACCTCATTAAGGCTGGAGCATTGGTAGACCCCAAGGTAACTCTTTGTTTGTTTCCTTAAACTCGGTTTCTTGGATGAACCACAATGGGTGCGAACCCTGGTTTGCAAACCACGAATGGTGCATTCGCATAACCTGCCAAGCAAAACACTTTTCAGCTTAGCGTCAAGCGGGAACTCCATCTGAGAGCAGTTGGGTTGGAGACAGTGCTGTTGCACAGCTGTTAATGCAGCAGTTCAGCACTAGATAACTCTCAAATGCTCCAGCAAAGGGGAGTTCAGTCTCCCTACAGGAAGCCCCATGTGGATAAGCTGCGTATTCCCTCTTATCCCAAGGTTTTGAGATTCAGCATTGACAGGCCATCATGAGATCTCAGCGCATCCCAAGGGGGAATATATGCACTCCTAAAACCTGCACGTGGCAGTCTCACAACTGAGGTGGTGCCAGGAAATTGGTTTGCAATGCTACCTGCCAACTGATAAACAGGTTGAATGTGATGAGAGTCTGGATATGAAGCCAATGCGTTTGAGGTGGCTTTGCAATGCCGTTTGATCCATTCACTCAGGAGCCTGGGTTTCGGTCCCTTGACTCTCAGGAATGGCATTAACAGCTTCCTAAGCAAGCTAACGTTAAAACAAAACAGGAAAACAAAAACAGAGCATTCCTTTTGCTTAGCAGAGCAGTGATGAAATCACTCGGCCAGCCATAGATTACCAGCCAAAAAATTACCTGCTCAAAATCCTTGGCTGAAAACCAAGAATCTTCTTTGCCCAAAAGCCACATACAGTATACTTGAGATCCCTGAATACCAGATTGGCCCATTAGAGAATATTAGCGATCAACGATTAAGAAAAGGTTACTTTTCTTTCAGACAAAACCAAAACCACAACTTCTTGATCTTGGCCGAGGTTAATTCATGTTGCATGTCAAATGAGGCTGGTTAAATGGTTATTCGGCTGTATTATTTTTTTCCTCGTAGTATGTTAATCGTCCTTGAAGGAGCAGCAGCCTTTTACAAAAGAGGCAGCCTGTGTGGGCTGATTTAATTGCTGCTGAGTAAGGATAACAGAGTACAGCCATGGAGGTCTCCCGTTACCAAAAGATGGAAGTGCCTTTCCTTGCAAGTTAGGGTGAATCCTTGACTCCCTTGGACTCAGGGGCAAGGATGGTGCTGCAGAGGGAGATGAGAGAAGGGACTTGAAGCCCTTCATGCTTCTGGGGGCAGGAGGACAGGTTTGGGAGACCCTTTCCTTCAGGATTGCACAACCCCAGGGCTGGATGCAGCCCCCCAAAGCTTGGGGTGCCTTTCTAAAGGTTGCACTTTTTCATCTGACAGCAGAGGAGATTGCTGGGGGAATAATCGTATGAACTGTGTTTAATTCAATTTAAGGACCAGATTTCCTTTTTGCGCTGCTCCCTGACATGGCCTCCTGTTTCTCCCAGACGCGTCACTCAAAAGCTCAAGAAAGCTGTGAGGTTCCCTACTTAGTCTTAGCACAAAATGTAGCAGGAAGAGAGATGGGCTGGAACCTTGCAGGGAGGATTTTTCCTTATTTTTTGGGTGCCTTCAAGTCAGTGTTGACTCCTGGCGATTGCCTGGACAACTTCATGCAGTTTTCTTGGCAAGATTTCGGAAGGGCTTTGCCCTTACCATCTTCCCAAGGCTAGGAGGGAATGACCGGCCCGAGGTCACCCAGCTGGCTTCGTGTCTAAGGCAGAACTCCCAGTCTCCCAGTTCTAGCCTGCTGTCTTAACCTCACAGAAACACCAACCT
The DNA here is from genome assembly GCF_059951505.1 of Python bivittatus. Taxonomy (NCBI): domain Eukaryota; kingdom Metazoa; phylum Chordata; class Lepidosauria; order Squamata; family Pythonidae; genus Python; species Python bivittatus. The sequence goes on along the minus strand of NW_028277076.1, from coordinate 4,250,462 downwards.
GTGGCTGCTATTCATTAACGGCCTGCCAAGGGGGCTACTTGGAAGCTGCAGAACTGGGAGGACAGGCAGGGAAGGGCTTATCGAAAACCTGGTAGACCACCAGATGTGGTGGTTGACCCACCTTGTCACACCATCAACGGAGTATGATTTTTCCTCACCTAATCCTCCTCCTGGCTCTGCTGACACCTCCCCCTGTTTTGGTTTAGGATGCTGAAGGATCCACCTGTTTGCACCTGGCGGCCAAGAAGGGCCATTACGACGTGGTGCAGTACCTCCTATCCAATGAACAAATGGACGTCAACTGTCAAGTAAGTTGCTTCCCTTCTGGGTCAGTTCCCTCCTGGGTGGGACAAGCATTTGCAGATACGTCTGGATGCACGCTTCTCTCTCAGTAGAACAGCCTTGTACCCTCTAGGTGGCTGGGGCTCTAGCCCTCCTAATCCTTTCCCATTGCCCAGTTTTCGGGAGCTGATGGGAGTCAGCCCAGAAGACTTTGCCTTAGCTATCCCTGCTCTGTGATCCAGCCAGAATTAATGAAGCCCACGCGCCGTCTCATCTCTTATGCTTACAGTTGCCTTGCAACAAAGGCAGTTCAGGTTGTTATGTGAGTCACCGAAAGGACATTTCTCCCCCTCTCCTTTTTTTTTTTTTTTTTGTTTGTCTGGCCTTCTCTAGGCCTTTCCACCAGAATCTGCACATGATGAAAATAGGCCGATGTGGTTGCAGGACAGGAATGGGCCAACCATGGTTTGCCCTCAACTCCCTAGCACCCCATTGGTGCTGAGTCCTTACAGAGTGGGCAGGGCTGAAAACATTGGGCTTGGAAGGGGCTGCCTGTATGCAGACCGGTTGCTGTGGGTGGCACAGCTCATCACCAAGCACCTATTTATCAGAAAGGTAATGATAGAGGGACGCCTCTTACTTTGGTCTTTTTTGCTTGGCCCATGAGTGTCCTTCTAAACAAAGACTTGGTGGGCAGTCACCCACCCTTTTGATTTCCTAAAAATGCCATCAGGGTCCACGTAGCCTCCTAAAGTCCTTGTAATTTTCCCCATACCATAATATTCCATTTCCAGGGTAGGCCCGGCCTTATTGGGATCATCGGCCTTGCTCCTCTCATTGGTCCTCAGAAATTTTCATAAAAACATCAAGACAGAGCATCAGCCCTGCCTGCCCTTGGCCTTCTATGCTTTGCTTGTATTCCAAGTTTTGTCCTGGAACTTCCATATGGACGAAGGCTTGAGGTTGGGGACCAGTAATGGTGTAGGTTCTGTGGAAACAGATAGGGAGAGATTGTGGGGAGGCTGGGCAAGGAAGGGAAGGGAGAGCAAACATAATCGAGGAATCGAGGGCAAATCTGCTGGCAGCTTATCTCATAAATGTCCACTTAGCCCACGTGAAAAGAAATCTGGGAAGAAACACTTCAGAGTATTCAAAGAGGCTGCTGTAATGAACTGGCTATCCACAAGGCTGGGAACTTCCAATTTTTCAAGATTGATTGTTACCCCAAACTAGCTTTAAAGGTCCATCCTGAAATCTGTGTACCCCATGCTTCCTTGGTCTTGTCCAACCACGGGACTTCAAAGTTTGGGGTCGGATTAAGTGGTATTCCATTGTTCCCAGGATGACGGAGGCTGGACGCCAATGATATGGGCTACGGAGTACAAACACGTGGAGCTGGTGAAGCTGCTGTTGGCCAAAGGCTCTGACATCAACATCCGAGATAATGTAAGTTGGGTGGGGCCGAAACCAATCATTTTAGTGACAGCCCAGCTTAGATGTAGAGAACCAGGCTGTCAGAGGGATCATGCAGGAGACAGCACTCCTTTTGTGCTGTTGCATTTCAGTGCTGGATCAGTTTAAAATTGAGAGAAGGGAGAAGATGAGGAGAAGGAAAGGTTCTCTTGATGTTATGCATGATCTCAGTCTAGCAGTAAGGCAGGGAAAAAAAGAGTGGCTGGTTTCCTCTTCTATAAAAGGACATTTTTCTCCTACCACCCCTTCTTTTCAAGACTTGGAGGGGTGGCCAGGCTGAACTTCAGAGGAAGCCAGCACCCAGAATCCCTAGACTCAAGAATAAATCTTTTCTCCGCCAAACGGATCAGCCCTTGTAAACTTGCAGGGCTTGAGAGAAAGAGAAGGAGCAGAATAAAGTGTTTAACGGCGGCCTGCCGGCAGCTTCTGGCCAGGGAGCCGCACTCACACGCGTTCTGCAGCTTCTTTCTTTCCGCCCTCCAAATCCGTCTGCGCTGGCCGCCCTAGAGGGATGTGTCATCTAGAGATCTCCAAGGGCTTTCCTACGCTCCTCCGATCCGGCTGCTCTGCTCCAACACCTTTCCCTCGGCGTCTGTGGCATTTCCCCGTGGAGGCACCCGGAGCGTGCTGTGGCTTGCAAACAAATGAATCATCAGTCCTTGGAAAGCGGGGGAGGGCAGTCCTTGGAAAGCGGGGGAGGGCTCGGGTCCTCCCCCCTTTTCAGGGAGCTTGGAGGTGACTGTTGCTTGGGAATCTCCCTGTTGGAAAGAAGCTGAACCATCTAGAGAAGGCAGCCCACAGACTCGGGAGGGGGGAGATCTTAAGAAGAGGGGGTGTTCCCCCAAGTGGCAGGCAGGCAGGCAGGCTGGATTGCCCCTTCCCTTCAACCTCCTCCAATATCTCTTTTCCAGGAGCAGAATATTTGTTTACACTGGGCTGCTTTCTCCGGGTGCGTCGACATTGCCGAGATTCTCCTGGCTGCTAAATGCGACTTGCACGCGGTGAACATTCATGGAGATTCTCCTTTGCACATTGCAGCCCGGGAGAACCGCTATGAGTGTGTCGTGTAAGTACAGAACTGGGGGTTCTCCTCCTCCCCCCCTTGTTTTCTTCTTCCCAGCATGCTGGGCACCAAAAAAAGGAAAAAGGAGAGGAGATGATTTTTCTCCCTTCTTCGGACCGCAAAGGAAGCCTGTGGCTTTCTTTGGCCCAGTCCCGCTTCTTAAATCAGCAGTGATCCTCGCTGGGGTGAGAAGAAAGATCCGGCTAAGCTTGCTCCTCTGGCCTTTCCACCGTGCCAGTTCCCAGGACTGACCTGGGGCTCCTTCAGAGGCAGGGTGTGAGCTCCAGCCGGACGGTGCTGAGCCCTGTCGCTTCTCTCTCAGTGACTCGGTCCTTTCCTTGCAGACTGTTTCTGTCCCGCGGCTCGGACGTCGCCCTGAAAAACAAGGAGGGCGAGACGCCGCTGCAGTGCTCGAGTCTCAACTCCCAAGTCTGGGTCACTTTGCAGATGAACAAGACACTGAAAGAATCCGCTCCAGAGAAACCCACCCAGGTGGAGAAGATATTGAGCAGGTGTGACAACCTGCCTTGAGTTTCAGGCCAACAAAGGCGCGCTGCCCGCTTGTCTCCCGTCCCCCAAATTTTGGAGAGAAGCCCCCGCCCTCTTAGGAGACGGGTGCGGGGCCGCTAGCTTTTCCACTCGAACCAGGGTAGGTGGGAATCTCCCATGAAAGGGGAATTTAAAAAGAACAGAGCAGGCAGGCTCTTTACCAATCTCCCCCAGCTGAAGAGCATCCATGGCCCACTTGGGCAGAGTCCCTCTGATTCATTGAACTCTTTAAAGAGCAGAGCCGCCTGCTCTCATCAGCAACCTCCGTGGGTCATCCCAGCGTTGGATTTTCAGCAACAGCTCCTGTGTCATATTTTGGGCTGATCGATTTGATGGGGGCGGGTGGGTGGGCTGGAAGCGAAGCAAAGCTTTGACGACCTGCAAGCATCTAGCTGGGGCCTGCCGACGAAAGGCAGCGAGCTCATTCTAGATCCTGGTTTTTGAAAACGTTGCCTTCGTAGGAGATCCTGTGCCTTGCTCAATTTGCTTTGGGGTGTAGGAGGCCGGCCCTGAAATGTTTGGGTCCCGCCCCCTTGCCTCAACCTGCTGAATGTGAACCAGGATGGGGCGGGCATCAGCTGCTGTTTCATCTGCTTTTCAGTAAAGCCAAGGGAGTTTTTTTTACCATCCCTTCTCTCTCCCTTGGCTGCGGTTTGGGGGAATCGCTGTTGCTAGACAGCAGTTGAGGGAGAGGAGTTGCCACAAGGAGTTGGGGGCAATAACGGGCTGATTTTGGGATCCGGACTGAGCGGCCCGAAGCCGCCTTTTCTGACTTTAGAATACGGCAAGCCGGCCCAGAGGGGAGCCTCCAGACACAAGGCGGTACGTGTTTCACCTATGGGCCTGCGCGGCTCCCTGCTTTTAAAGCCATTCTTTCTCTTCTCCCTGCTGTGACAGAGACATCGCCCGGGGTTATGAGCGAATCCCAATTCCGTGCATCAATTCTGTAGACAGCGAGCCGTGCCCTGTCAACTACAAATACATTTCCCAGAACTGCGTGACATCCCCCATGAACGTGGACAGGAACATCACTCATTTGCAGGTGCCAGACTGGTTGCCGTACTACGTGCCCTTCCTCTCCTCCTCCTTGCCAGTAGGAGTTCCCCGTTCACTAGAGCTGCGTGCACAAGTACAGCTGATGGGAGATGGCCAGCTATGTTTCCTCTGTTTCTTTCTCCTCCCAGCAGTCATGATAGAAATTAACACCCTCCGTGCTCCCTTCCTCCATCGCTGGGCTACAGGCCTGATGGATGTCCCTGGGCCACAGCTTCCATCATCCTTGACAGTTGAGTCTGATGGGAGCTGGAGTCAAGCAAAACAGGGGAGAGCCACAGTCCCTTCCTTGTGGTTGGTCCCCTGATTCGGAATTGTCTTGCTTGCAGGATTTGAATCTCCTGAATAAGGAGCGATGCCAGGACACCACTCTGAATGCTCAAATCCTTTGAAAGGATTTGCTTTCCTTCTGTGGGGCCTGCCCTAGAGCATAGTTTCTTGCTTTAAACCTGAGAAAGGCAGCAGTTAGGATCTGGAGGCCCCTTTCAAGAAACAAAAATCTGTAGGGAAGAGTCGCGCCAAGGAGGACATGATGGGAACACGCCAGATGAATGTGTTAAAGCGAATAAAGGCATTTGAAAAATGGCGGGCCATCAGAAATTAGATAAAGCAGGTAGTAGTCTTCTAAAAAGCAACTATAAAAAGAGGAAAAAAGTAAAATGATGGTATTATTAATGATAGTAATAACAAGCAATAATGGCTTATAGAGCTTCATAATCCACTGTGGGAATGGTAGACCTTGTCAGACCCATCTTCTCTAATAGTGGTTGCTCTGGCACAAAACTTTGCGACTTCCATTGAGTTTTTGTCTACATGTCGCTTAGTAGGAAAAGCAAGGTATCTGATTATGGCTACCTTGAGCATTTACGCATAAGCCGGGTGAGTAAGCAGGTTGCCCAGGAGTCATCTCAGAAGAACATGAGTGATTGACTCAACCTCTGCATCACGTTCTTGATGAAGGATGTGTGCAATCTCCCATCCCTTCCGAGGATAGGGACACAAATCTTATCCAGAATAAATGCCCTTCATCATCGTTGTTATTTCAGCCCTGGCCACTTGAATTAGAACTTTGTGGCCCAAAGGCCGTGTCATTTGCCTTTGGGTTAGCGTGGCCCCTGTATCCGAATTGCAGAGCCTCATAACAGCATCCTTGTTGAACGCACTCCAGTGACTCTGGTTCTTGTTTCTTTGCTTACAGTACTGTGTGTGCATAGATGACTGTTCCTCCAGTAAATGCATGTGTGGACAGCTTAGTATGCGCTGCTGGTATGACCGGGTGAGGATTTCATCTGGGGAGTTTTGGGGGCGACGGGGAAGGGGTTGCATGATTTCTCTCCCCTGATCTTCCAGCCCAGGTGCCCTGGAGCTCCTGTCTGGGTGGCAGTAAGTGGAGTACAGAACACAGGGTTAAATAGGGCTAAGTTCAGTTTGTTGTCCTGGAGACCGAATCTTGGAGAAGATTTGCGGGCAAGCATTCAGGCAGTTGAGTTGTGAGAAAGCAAGAAGAGAGAAGGAGCTGAGTTTTACCTTTGGTTTTTATTTTACCTGAAACGTTTGTGCTGTGGAGCCCTGATCTGATGGATCAACTGGGGGGAGGACGGGCCCCTCACTCCTGAGCATCTGCAGAATCGCAAATTGATCCTCTGCCACAATTTACGTTATTTGGCGAATGATGTAAATCGCTGCACGGCACGTAATTTGAATCATTTGCGTAAGGACATCTTCGCACAAATGATGTGAATCTCTGCGAATACATCAATGTAACCGCTTTGTTTAGTCTACTTTGGGGGCGATGGACTTGGGGAGGGGGGATGTCCAGGGAGGAATCAGGGCCATTGCATCTGAAGCCTACTAAAGGGGGTCCATGAAGTTGAAGTCCGACTATATTTGGCCTTGAGATGAAGGGGCAAAGGGCTTCATCAGTGCAGGGCCCAAACTGAGAATTCCCTTCTGTTGGGGACAGAATGCAACTCTCCTTGCCAACAGATGTACAACTAAAACCTCCCCTTTCTCCTGTGCAGGATGGACGGCTCCTGCCAGAATTCAACACAGCTGAGCCACCGCTAATCTTCGAGTGCAACCATGCCTGTTCCTGTTGGAGGACCTGCCGGAATCGGGTGGTGCAAAACGGCCTCCGGTGAGAAGTTAGGGTGTTCCTTAGGCAGCACGTGCAGCTTGGTAGGCCAGTATTAGGGTGGGGACGTGACTTCTACTTTGAAGATGAAAACGCGCTTTAGGTCTGCACAATCCCAGGAAAAGACCCATTAGAGTTAAGAAGTTGTAGGCAGCGGCCATGTGTAGGTCTCCACGCACTTCAAAGCAACTCTTTTCTTTCAAATCCAAACAGCTGCGCAGACCTAGTTATGAGAATAGATGAGGAGCCGGGATCAATGTCAGATCAACGTTTATGCAAGTGTGTCTGTGTGGATGCACCACTTCTGTAAGCCACAAGGTGCCCTAAAGCCTTTTAATCCCTTCCTTTGGTTTTTCAGTAGCTCCGTTTTGGCTATAAACCTTAGTACTTGGATTTGCACGTGCACATGGTTGTGCACGTGCGCGCACACACGCAGTAGATCCATGTAGCCAATACTGGTTTTGGCTGAATGGGGGGACGGGAAACGAATCACATTGTAACAGCAGATTTTGAAATTGTGAACAAAAGCCCACGGCCCTTTCTTGATTCACTGCAAGTGTTTGCAAAGCCAGGCAGAAGCTTTGAGTCAGCTGAGGAAAGGACACGGAGGGGCCACGTCAAGTCAAGGTTTGGAATCAGTCTTAGCATCTCACTCCAATTCTGGTCTCCAAAACTCCCCACAGAGATTTGGCTGAGGGCATCATCTGGCTTGAAATGAGTCCTGTAGAACGTGGCCAAGAAGAGCCGTGGAACTGGTTCTTTTATACATTATCCCACTTTCCTTTGGCTGGAAACCCCATACGTAGAAATCAAACTGACCATTTCTGTGACCAGAGTTAACACCCACTGGTATCACAGAACCTCATGGGGCTAACTCTGTGCTCTCTTCCAGGGCGAGGTTACAACTTTTCCGGACGAGGAAGATGGGCTGGGGCGTGAGGACGATGCAAGACATTCCGCTGGGAACCTTTGTGTGCGAGTGAGTGCTTTCTCTTTGAAACCATGGATGAGAGAGAGCAAGGAGGTGATGTTGGAGGGCAGATTTCTCCCTCTATTCAGGCTTTCTTAGGAGAACAAGCTGTCTTAACCATGTACAACCCACAAGCTCTCCCTGACTCTTCCAGATTTGTCCCCTCGATGGCTCATTTCCCAAAACGTACGAGTCTCGAGCCAAGCAGTGTATAGATTGATGCCTCTTGGCTACCTTCCTTGGGTTTCACCCAGACAGCTTGGGGTCAGCTGCCTGAACAGTTTTCAGCCAGATTTCAAAGCTTTCTGTGTGTAAACAATTTAGACCTCTGGAAAGGATAGTCTGACCCTAGCTTGGCAGTAAGATGGGGTAATTTTGATGGTTTCATTCAGGAGGTGGTGATGGTGCACTGGCTTAAAAAGGTCTTGGGCAGATGTGTGGAAAAGGGTCCCTCAATAGCTAATAACCTTCATGGCTCGAGGTGGAACCTCCATGGCTCCATTTCCCCCATGGGGGAAAGCTTTGGCCCTCTGCTTGTTCTTCGTGGCTTCATTCATTCATTCACTCATTCATTCAAGATTACCGCCCGTCTCACGATGAAGTGACTCTGGGTGGTTCACAATAAAACAACAAATAAATATGAATTAAAATACAATAAAAACAGTATAAAAATATAGTAAAAATACAATTTGGAGAACCTCTGAGAGGCCGCTGGGGTCAGCTCAGAGTTGCTTTGGTTGGATCCGCCAAGGTTTTCCTACTGTTCCCTCTCAAAAGGGAGGAATGTTTGAGGGTATCAGAGGCTCTTGTGAAAGAGAAAGATTAGGAATTAGAGTCAGAAAGCCTTCTTGGCAGCAGTGCATCCCCTCCTGCCCCCCGTGGACCTCTTTAAGTGGAGTTGTAGGTTAATCAAGTTGATGAAAAACAGTCTCTGCTTCAGTTCTTCACTGCAGTGCTTTATCTGAAGCCCTCCATGATAGGTAGCTTGCTCGTCCTGTTGCGAGGCTCAGGTCACGTGGGAACTGGCTGATGACACAAGTTCAATTGGGGGAAAGAGAAATAAAGCTCCTTGTCCCGTGAAAGTCCCACTGTGTGTTTTGCCACTCACCAACTGCCTGGAAAAGCTAATCCCCCAAAGCAACATTCAGGAAGACGTCAGCTGCTTTTGGCCAAGGGCAGTTGCAGCTCCTTCCAAGATGCAGTCCAGGGAATCTGAAGTTTCAATTGCAAGATAAAAACCTGAAGGTTGACTCTTAGTTGATTGGGCAGCGACCAGCTTCATCAAGACGCTTCTGAGGCCACAGTGATGGGTCAAGCAGTTAACTGTTCAGTGAGGAATGCTTTTTACTTGATCTTCAAAGCTGCCAAGATACTCGTCTCTTGTTTGAAGGTAGCTATGTAGAGTTTTTCCTTCTGGATTCCTCCATTGTCCAAATGCCAGAGGACAACCAAGTCAGATGACATCATCCCAGCCGAGGGTACAGGGGAATTCTGGAGGGTATTCTTGTTAGTTTTGCATTATTTTTATCCTGTTCTCCGGCTGGTTTGTGGTAAAACTACAAAATGGTGTGTTTGCCCTTAAATTTTTAAACAAAGTGCGCAAGCCCAACGGGAGCAAAGGCTGTTCCACACACTAAAAATGATTTGGGTTCTTTGAGAAGATCAGCTGGCACTGAAAAAAACACTGTGCGTGTGCCAAGCATGCAGCTCTCGAGTGAGGATTTGGCAGTCAGGATGCTGCTGTTTTAAAGCCCTTTGCTGGTCGCCCCTAGCCCTATTTCCCTTGTAGTTATATCCCTGTGTGAGATTGGTTTGCTCTGAGCAGTGCAGTCTTGAAGTATCATTAGATGTTCTGAGGCTTGAGCCGTGGCAGATGCTTCCCATAGGAAACCACCCATATGCCTGCCTGAATTGCTGAGCCCTCACAGCGGCTCAGGGAAGGCAACTAGAGGGGAGTCACAAAGGATGGCTGCTGTTCGTGCTGGATTCATGCTGGCTTGATGTCAAGGTCAACCAGGAGTTATGCATGCAAGGTTTACAAGGATTGTGTCTAGCAGGTCTGGATAAGATCATGGAAGGATACTGAGAATTCGAATATCAAGTGAGTGGACTCAGTGGTCCAGCTTAAGCGGAGGCAGCTTCCATCAAATAGTACCATCATGATGGGTTCGTAGCCCTGTGTCCTCTTGATGGGCTCCTCAGAGACTTCTTAAAGTCTCCCTTTGAGGTGCTTTGGACCATAACTCCCACAGATCTTTGCTCTTGGTCATTCTCTCTGTGGCTGATGGGACATGAACTTCAAAACCTGAAAAGCTCCAAGTAGTCTCTCTGCATTTCCCAATCATAGGAGCTTCCAGATGGGCGGACTTTAGCTCCCTGAATTCCCCAGCCAGCATGAGAATTTTGGGAATTGAAGTCCATGCATCTAGAAGTTGCTAAAATTGGGAGACCCTGCTTTACATCCTACTTTCTGATTAAAAATCATGTACTTAGTCCTCCGTGTACACAAACTTTTTTTGGTGCTGTTCTTCCAGATACGTTGGAGAGCTGATTTCTGACTCAGAAGCAAATGTACGTGAAGAAGATTGCTATCTTTTCGACCTTGGCAACAAGGTAAGGTTTTTTTTAATTGCTAAGGACTTCAAGGGCAAATAGAAGTGCTAAAATGAATCCTCCAGGGCCTCCCCTCTTTCCATCTTCCATTACACTGGGCAGAACAATCGTTGAGCTGGTGTGTGAAGCTCTTCTCGCCTTTTAAAAAGCAGAGTCCCGTGGCATGGGGGCAGAAAAGCTCAGAGGTTTGATAATGGGGTTTGGGTGAAGGGAACGTAAACAGACCAACCTTTTCAGGCTGCTGATTTAGAACAAGGCCAGTTTGATGGATGGTGAGAAGCAGGGAGCCCAAACCTGATTCTGTGAGGAAACAGAGCGGCATCTTGGAGAGCCAGATGACTCAACAAACCCTAATTTTTTTGCACGTAGGCGCCCTTGCTGGCAGTCATAGTTTTGGGCTCGGTTGCCATCCTGGTTGTGGAAAGTACGGAGGAGCATTTTTTGGTGACTGCATTTCAGTTCCTGCACACCTGCCCCACCATTGATCATTGGATAGGTCCACACGGGTTTCCGGTGGGCTTTTAGTAGAAGGGAAAACACAGTTAGGTCTCCAGAAAGAACAGAATGAGAAAATGCAAGGTGGTTGCCTTCAACAAAGATAAGGTTGAACTACTAAAGTTGTGTTCTTTTGTTTGTTTGGGGTAGTACATAGCTGCGGCTTTTTTCCGCCCTGCACAATTACATTGTCTGCTGCAGTCATAATGTGAAGGACAAGAACAGTACACTTTTCTCCACCTCGTCTAGCAGGAAGGCAGGGAATCTATAGCTAGCTTCATTGTCTTGAGTTGGGCAGCCTTATACGTTTGATTTATAAACAAGCAACAGTGGTTTTGCACTGTTATTTGCTATCCAAATTAAAAAAAAAAAAAAGCCCTCAAGAGGTGTTGGCAGGTCGAGAGACCAAAAAGTTCCCTTCGCTTCCATTGGAGGAGTCCACGTTGCTTCTTTCTCCCTGCCTCCTCCCCTCTTTTAAGTGGGTAATCTGATTTCCAAAGAAACGGGTGTCCTGCAGGGCCTGGATCTCATATGATTGGCCTTCAGGTTCAATAGCATGAGCGGGAAGAGAAGACGCCTGAAGGTTTGAGTTTAAGGAACATGAAGATTGCCATCCCAGCTGCCCAGAGAAGCTCCGCATAGGATTCTTCTTGTTGTTACTGAGCGTGTGAAGAAGAATTGCCTAGGTGTACTCAACCAACTCACGTACTATAAGGACAATTCACGGTGGGCTGTCTTTAGCAGTTCTCCCCATCTATCACAACTTCCTCCAAACTTACACCTTCCAGATGCATTGGACCTCAACTCCCACAATCCCCAGCTAGGAAGGCAACCTTCTTGTCAATCGGGGTGATTGGTGGCATGGCCCAGCGCCCCTGTGGATGCCAAGTTGGGGGGTGGGCTGGTCTAGCTCATGACAGATCCGAGATGTTGGTGGTACGCAGTTGAGTTCCTGAAATGAATAGCTGCTTTATTATTATTGCTGTTAGTTTATTTTATAAAATGTGTAGGCCACTTCAGCCTAAAAACGTGTAAGCAGCCTATAAGTTGTAGAATAGGATTGCTTCTTTGGTTCATTAGATTATCTTTCCAAAAAAATAGGAGTAGGCAGCTAATGGAAACTCACTGGGGGACTTTGGATCAGTCATTCTCACTCCAACATAACCCGCTGGATTATTGTGGTGGAGAAAAATTGGAGGAGAGAGTGCGTTATACATTGCCCCGAGGAAACTCGGGGTATAAAATAAAAATAAAAAGAAATTAATGGGGGTCTGGGGGATTAGAGTCTGGCCAAAGCAGTCGGGCCAACGTAAGGAAATGAAGGCAGAGCAGGAGAAAGGATCCAGGTCATAATAAAAGACCACGAAAAGATAAAAACACAATTTCGCATTTTCAAAATGTTTACCTGCATCAAAGCAGCCAAAAAAAAAGGGGGGGGGCAGTTCTAAACTGACACAATGCAATTTCACAGGATAAAATATAAACTGCTGTTTGATCCTGCTTGCTTTGATTGTGTTCTGAACTCATTCGGACAGATTGCTATGAAGAGATGGGGTGTAAGTGAGCAAACAGCAGCAATAGCAAATGGGGTTTTTCACAAGGTGGAATGCTTTTGCCCAGGGCACCAGCCCCCACCAGCCATTCCTTTACTGAACCTCTTTGCCACGAGCCTAAAGGACATAATATTATTTCCAAGATTGCTTTAAAGTACGAATTATTTTGCTCATATCCAGCCAGAAGTGGGGTTCTTGGTTATTGTATGAGGGTGGCATGATTTAAAATGCCATGGCCTCTGGAATGAGCCCCCCCCCCCCGAGATCTGGGTGGCTCCCACCCTGTTGGTGTTCAGAAGGGCCTTAAAAACCTGGCTGTTCTCCCAGGTCTTCGGCTAGGTTGGCTGGTGGCCCTTCTGCTGGATGTGAGATGGTGCCCATATCTCTCCTCCTCCTCCTCCTCCTCCTCCTTCCCCACATCTTCTCCTTCTCCTTCTCCATATCTCTCCTCCTCCTTCTCCTTCTCCTTCTCCTTCTCCTTCTCCTTCTTCTCCTCCTCCTCCTCCTCCTCCTCCTCCTCCTCCCATCTCTCCTTCTCCTCCTCCCCCATATCTCTCCTCCTCCTCCTCCTTCTCCTTCCCCACATCTCTCCTCCTCCTCCCCCTCCTCCTCCTTCTCCTCCTCCTTCTCCTTCTCCTTCTCCTCCAGCTTCTGTTCTAATTTGGTTTTATTGTTTGTAGCTTCTTCTTACATTCTTCTTATATTGTCTGGTGCATTGTTTGGAGTCAGGCGGCCTCAGATCCAGTCATAAATAAATAACGCGACAACGCAAAGTGCTTGAAAGTCATCAGCAACGCTTTTCCCATTGTTCCGTATCCCCCTCCCGTTTTTCCAGGACCGGGATGTCTACTGCATCGATGCTCGCTTCTACGGCAACGTCAGCCGCTTCATCAACCACTTTTGCGAACCTAATCTCATTGCCGTGCGAGTCTTCATGTCCCACCAGGATCTGCGCTTCCCCAGAATTGCCTTCTTCAGCAGCAGACACATACAGGCGGGAGAAGAAATCGGGTATGTCTTGCCCCGGCAGCGGAGGTGGAGACGGAGACCGAGGGGGCGGAAGGAGGAAAGGCCGGTGGGCGCAAAACCTCGTAGCCACCTTTCGGATTTCCCTCCTGAACGTGGTGCCTTAATTCGGGGAAGCTGGTTCAGAGGCGCCTGCTGTAGGAGCAGCCCATCCGTTGTTGGATCTCCCCCTTCTCCCATCGCTTCTCAGAAAGAAAAGCTTGCCCTGGTTTGGCTGGGCCTCATCTCACGTTTAATCACCAGCCCTCCCAAAAAAGTGGGGGCCAAAAATGGGGGAGGAAGGAAGCATGCCCCCAGTAGCCAAAACGTTGCTCCCACTTGCCTTTGCTTTCCTTTACCAGCCACAGGAGGCGAAGGAAAGGGAACGGGGCAGGTCAGCTTTGGAGCAGGCCGGCCTCGGTGGTCCCTTTCCGGTTGGGGTCGCCTTGCCTGCACGCGGCCAGGACAGGGCAGCCCAGCCCTAGGCCGGGCCCGCCGGTTGCTTTCCCAGGAAGGGACGCCCGACGCCAGCCGGAGGGAGCCCCCGAGTAAGCAGGCCTCTGTTTCCGCAGGTTCGACTACGGCGAGAGGTTCTGGAACATCAAGGCCAAGTATTTCAGCTGTCTCTGCAGCTCGCCGAAATGCAGGCACTCCAGTGCCGTCCTGGCTCAGCGGCAGGCCAGCGCTGCCTCCTTTCAGGAGGCCCCAGAGAACAGACTCCCCGACACCAGTTCGGCAGCCTTGGCGTCCCCCCCTGCCTTTGGAGGGCTTCCCTGAAGAGCCCGTCCCCACCCAAGCCAAGGCCAAGCCACCGGTGGCGTGACGGTGATGGTTTTCCTTTGTTTTGTTCTGCCCTCTCCCTTTCCAGCAAGGCCAAACCCTCCGGCGCGTCCGCCATAATGGTTCCCCGGGGCGTGGATGGCGGCGTCGCGCCCGGCCTCCCTCCGCTCTCGCGGCGTGGCAGAGGGACGGTGGCCTCGACCTTGCCGAGCTCCGGGGGGAGGGTGGCGGCGGAAGGAGACTTTCTCTCCCACCCCCCCAGCCTCTCTTAATGTGATAAGTGTTCTCCAAGCCCCATTCCCCCGTTGGAAAGATGAACGTTTAAATGGATGGCTCGCACCAAGTCTTTCCCGTCGAGTGATAATAAAACTCTGAATACTTGATGGCGGTGAGTCTGCCTCCAAGTCAACACGCCCACCTTGGCACACTTCAGGGGTAGGTTTTACTTGCAGCCGAATCTTCCCTCCCTCCCACTCATTTGCTGGCTGCCCGCGGATTGAAACGGCAGCACCTTTGGAACAGAGGCCCACCAGAGACCGAATCCAGTAAATTCTTTGTTTGTCGCTCACTCCCCACCCTCCACCCCGATTCACCCAGGCCTGGTGGGCGTTCTTCCGGGACTTCTCCGTTATACACCAGTTCTTGGGTAGGTCATTCTTACTTTCCCCCCAAGTTTTTTGTTTTTTTGGAAATTTTATTTTATTGTTCCTTCCCTGCCTCTTCCACTATGTGTATAGGAAACTTGTTTTAAATGACACTAACTCCAAAAGAGAAAAGGAAACTTGGGGGGTGGGAGGGTCGGGAGGGGGGCACGGCATTCTTAAGAAAATTGGTATTCATAGAAACCCTTTTTTGGGCATTTCTTAAGTCGATGCTCCAGCGGGACAGCTCAAGGATCGCAGCATTCCTGTTTCCTGGGCCAGTTCTGTTCCTTTCTCCTTAAAAGCTACCCGTTCTGAGGCCGAAGTTGGATTGAACCGAGTTTATTTTTTATCATCTGGGGAGGTGGGGGGGGGGACAGGGCTGGGGTGTTGAATGGATGAGTCCCCTCCGACCCACCTAGTCCTCCTCACCCGAGCAACTACACGGTGCTGATTCTATTGTGATTTTTACTCACTACGTGAATATAAATTTTCAGTTGTATAATAAAAGGATTAAAAAAAAACAGAAAAGAAAAAAAAAAACAGACAGACAGACAAGAAAAAAAAGAACAAAGTGATTTTAGTATGAAATGCAGGGACAAAACCCCCAAAATCCTTTTTTAAAAAAAAATGTTGTAGTGAGCATCAATCGGTCATCACCTTTTGTGTGGTGACTAAACAGGTCATTTAATTTTTTTTTTTCATATATCTTTCAATACTGTAATTAGTGCAGTATCAGATATCCTCTGGTGCATCTCTTCTAAACCGTTCATATTGCCGGGTGTTAATCCCCTCCCCTTTGTTTCGTTTTCTTTTCTGTTAAATGTTTGGACAGTTTTAAGGGGCACCATCTTTCGGCTCTGTCATTTCCTTGTTCTGTTTTCAATGAGATCAATAAAAAAAAAACAGTGCTTTAAAAAAAACTTGATTCATTGCTCGGCGTTGCCGGTCTTGAGTGGAATTCTTTGGAGCGGAAGTCCGAAGGGTCTGGGTGTGTGCAATGCCATTGTCGTAAATGATATTTAATATTCAAGTTTTCGGGTCAGGAAACCAGCGATTCGGGAACAAGAGGATCTGATTCGAAACAACTCAGCCTGTTTGACAGCAAAGCAATGAGCTGTGCTTTCAATAGTCTCTCTATTAGGGTTTGCCAATAATATGAAGGGGTGGACAATTCATAGACATAATCCAGGGTTTTATCATTTAAAATGATAAAATCCACACTGCACAAGGGTAAGTATTGGGCTGTTCTACTTCTCTATGAACAGATTCCAAAAAGTCAGGGTATGTTTTTCACTTGTCTTCCATGTCTGCTGATGGTGAAGGATTCAATTTGGCTGTGGAAGAATTGTTTTCTGGTTTTTAAGGTGATATTGGCCTAGTTTATACTGCTGGTAGAAAAGTTCATAAGAGAGGCTATAACTGATGACAAAAAGTAACCCACAACTCACCCCCTTTTGGGCTGTCAGTCAACTAGTCATTCCCACTGCCTCATTCCCCAGTTTGCGCATCTTCCCAGGAATGGCAGAGATTCCTCCTTTTGGCATAGCTGGTCCTGGTGAATAGCAGCTTCAGGCTGTTAACCAAGTTCACCCAGCTCCAATGGTTCATTGAGTTTTTAAACTACTTTTCTGACAACAGCTCTCCAAACACACACACAGCACGATGCATAAAATAGGTCCAACCGCAGCAGACTACAAAGCTGGCATGCAGGATCTCTTCTGCCTTGAAAGAATAGCAACCAATGTGTTGGGGGCCATAACTTCAGAAGTCTTGACTGGCACTCATTTCTCCAGGCGCCTGAGCCTTTGAAATGGGGATGTCCAATTCCGAGTGCCACATTTTCAGGAAGACATGGCAAACCAGAATGCGTTTGGTGAAGAGTGGAACAGATGAGGCTTGAAGGAAGGTGCTGTGCAAGTGAATGAATTTTCAGCTTGGAGAAGAGAAAGTTTAAGGGGAAGCCTTGCAGTAGCTGTCAACTAACTAAAGGACTGTCGCGTAGGGAGTGACTCAAACTTCTTTGCCATCTCTAGAAAGCAGGAGAACCACCAGTGGATGGAAATAGAAGACAGATTTTGATTGAACATTGGGGAAGCAGTGAGAGCCTCAAGAAGTTCTAGAAGTATTGAAAAGAAGCTGAGGTGGCCATGTATCAGGGATTCTGTGTTTCCATTCTATGTAGAGTAGCAATTGTCTTTAAGGATACTTCCAGCTATTTAGAATTGTATGCATTTACTTAGAATGGTTTCTCCAAAAATCAATCCTTCCTTCCTTCCTTCCTTCCTTCCTTCCTTCCTTCCTTCCTTCCTTCCTTCCTTCCTTCCTTCCTTCCTTCCTTCCTTCCTTCCTTCCTTCCTTCCTTCCTTCCTTCCGCCTTGACAAGCTTGTGAACTATTTCACTTTATCTATTTTCAGCACAGCATGCTTAATCTCTCTCCGCCCCCACCCCCATCACCCTACTTCTCGCTAAGCTTCGAAAGTCCCACTTTTTGTCATCTTTTCTGTTTTGAGCAGGTACTTAAACCTGACAAAGGAAAAAGACTCGGTTTTCTCTGAGAGTATCAACATTCTTGCATTGGGGGACATCTTGGCTGTATCTGGCCAACTTTGGCTGGTTTCAAAACCCTAAGCAGGGTTGGGTTTGGTTAGGATTTGGAAGAGAGTCCACCCTCAAAAATGCCAGGACTAGGTTGAATGGAGAAGTTGAAATCACAGGCACAAGACAGTAGCAAACCACTAATGTATGTGGTCAAGAAAACTAGAGGTTCATGAAGTGACCAGGAGTTGAGCTCAGTTCAAAGTCCTAATGTACCCCTCTTTTCAATCCTAGGGCTGGGAAATTGCTTTTATTTACTTACTGGGGGTGCATTGTCTGCAAAAAAGGGGGGTCTCTGAGCTGCTGAAAGATGTCTATCTCCAAGAGATCTGGACAGATGTGCACTGCTGGATTCTCATTTTGCTGAGGCTGGTATGTTATGAGAAATTTGGCAGGTTAGAATGGTTCAATCTGCCTATATAGAGGCAAGCCATTTCCTCACTCGCAAGACTTTGCCTTGCAAGAAATATTAGCTCGTCTCTCCGATAACTGCTCGTGTTCCATCTTCGCAGCCCCAGGAGAGAAAAGCGTCTCTCATCTTTTTAATTTCCTTTTGGTGGCACTGCTTGTGCGTTGTCTGGGGTGGGGGAGTCAAAATCCGAAGATGGTTATCTGGGCAACTTGAAAGGCCTGCAAGGGAAGCCTTGACAACCTGGATGGCCTGCAACCAATGGGAGAGTAACATGCTTTGCATCCCCAAGTCTCCGGGTGTGACCCCTAGTTTAAGTCTGATCCAAATTCAGCTGCAAGGGAGGTCAGTCTGAAGCTCTGAACAGACTCTGCTCTTTGCAAAACCAGGGTTAGATGGACTGAACCAGGGTTCATATATTTTAAATCATGGCTTGCTTTAGTTATGATTTGTAGAGCAAGCCGTAGAATGGGTTCTGATATTACACAAAGCTGTAATGTGGGTTGTTTGCTGTTGGCTTAGGGTATTATTAACCTGCCTTTTTAATTTATATGTAACTTTATATTAAATTGATAATATCTATAAATTATGAACTGAAGTCATTTGTTAAGCCCAGGTTTGGTGCTTTTGCAAACCCATCCAGTTGTTTATTCAATAAACCCTGATGAAGCAAGTCATAGTTTGGTGTGGTGTGTGCATGCAGTCATTGCAGCTCGATATACCCATAAACCTAGATTATGGTTTACAAGTCACATTTGGTTTCACATGGCATGCTAAGCCCAAACCAAATAATACACATTACAGTTCATGTTATATGTAGGACTATTTTTAAGTTCCTAATGTGAATACTGAATGCTCAGATTCTGCAGCTAAAGAAAGTCTGGCGTTTGACATTGTAGAGCTCTTA
The DNA here is from genome assembly GCF_059951505.1 of Python bivittatus. Lineage (NCBI taxonomy): Eukaryota > Metazoa > Chordata > Lepidosauria > Squamata > Pythonidae > Python > Python bivittatus. The sequence continues at coordinate 4,231,936 of NW_028277076.1, read as the reverse complement.
CACTCTTGCAGAGCTGTTGATCGTTGGTAGTTGCATATTTCAGTAGCAACGTTGGGCAAGATACAGTATGCAATTTCTACTTCAGCGAATGATGCTCAAACACATGCACGCGCACACACATGCTCTTAGATGCTTCAACTCCATTTTGTGTTTGCTTTGTTAAATGCGGGAGGTCAACTGCGGACTCAGTAGTTGAAAGAAAACAGAAGTCATGATATTCGGGAATCATCAGTCAACAAGCCCAGGATATAAGTGAAGCCAGCAAGGCCAGATGCTAAGAGCGTGAGGCCAGTCAAAACTTTGTGAAGGTGCACTCAACTTCCAAGGTTGAGAAAGGAGCAGCCAAACACCCATTGCCCCATAAAGGGGGGAAAGATATGGAAGGAGCTGATGTACAACTATGTCTGGACATCTAGATTTTGCATTAGTGGGTCATGGTTAGTGGAGTTCTTTTCTTCTCATCCTTGTCCTTGAACCTTCCAAGGTTAAGCTCATGAAGGCATGTTTGGATTCCTAGAGAACAAGGTATTTCACTGCTCAGGTGAAGCCCTGGCAGTTAGATCCGGCTGATGCCCAGGCAGTTTAGATAAATGTCCCAGCTGGTCCTGGGAGATTTTATTATTTGGGCATTTTAGAACCTTGGAACCATTTCACCACTCTCACTTTCCTCTGCCCTATTTGAACCCAAAGTCACCTGAAGGAGCTGAATGCAGGGAGACATCGGCATGGATTCTAAGAAGAGGCGTGTCTTTTACACAGGACCGTTTCATTCATGGGGGGCCATCAAAAGCTATTAGTTGGGTGCTTCAGTTGAATGAATGAACACACGTGCCTGGCAAACATCAGCCAAATTGCATCCATAGTTTTTCCATGGGTATTTCTTTAATCTGTTGGAATAAAATGCTGGGCTGGAACCTTTAGTCCAATCCACTTGGTGTGAGATGGGCGGCTCTATAAATATGATAAATAAAAAAAATCCAATCGAAGTTATCTGTCAATGTGAATTGCAGCTGCGATCTCTGGAGGTCAGCGGCCAGTGACAAAGTTGACTTCTATTGGGTGAATATTAAGATACCTACATCAAAACCAGGTTAATATTGATTTTGATATAACTGCCGTGCCAATGGAAAAGCAAGGTTCGGGTTTAATAAATACAGAGTCATCCATTCTTCCCAGAAGCAAGGCTCAAATGGTTGAGAGATGAAACATGAACCATATCATTTCAAGCCCATAGTGGAAATGATGCATGCTCGGTTCTGAACATATTTTTATAGAAACAAGATCGCAAGAATCAGCCAAGGGTAGTCCAAAGTATGTGGGTATAGAATGGCGGCCTTAAAAATAGAACATTCACTTCGTCAGATACTTTCTGTTTTCTTGTTCTCGTTTCTAACTGCTAGTGTTGCATCTGTCATCTTGAATTGTGTTGCTTTTAAATATTGCAAATGAAAATTTTTATTTCTTATTAAAAATTAAACATTTTCAAAAGCTGGGCTTTCTTCAGATGATCTTCTGGAAGGGACAAGATGGTTCTGTATTGGTCAATCCCAGCCTCTGTTTCTTAACTATGATTTAAGGCTTAGTCTTTTGTAATCTATGGTTTGCATTTTGGGCTTGACAGTAAGGAAACTATGGTTTAAAGCTTAGCCAACTGGGGCGTAGTCAGCAAACCACGATTGCATTCATAAATTATGCATGACTTGTTTAACCATAATGAATAAATCACAACATTATTTATTATTTCATTTGTACAACCACCCTCTTGCCATTCAACTCTGGGCTGTTAACAGAGGACTAAAAACATTTTAAAAAATAATCATTAAAACACATTGTGCTGGAGGCAACTCCTTCAAAACATTAAAAACAGTCACTTAACACCCAAGCCAGTGCCTGGGGAAAGAATCAGTTCTTCAAGACATTATAAAAGGCTGGTTTTGCACATTGTATTAAACCATCAATCATGTTTTACAGACCACAATAACTTGCTGCAGATTTTGCTAAGCTGTAGTTTATTTAACAGACCACAACTGGCTTGCTTGCAGTGTTAAGCTCTGCTGAAGTATAAACTCATATATAAACCCACCATAACTATGTTCCCACAATCCACTAAGCCCAAATCAAACATACCCTATCATGGTTTTGGCCAGTGGAAGAGTTCACACATTGCACAAAGCCCCAGTGAGGTTTGTTTGATTTCAGCTTGTCAACCCATCCATTATGGCTTGTAAACCAGGATTTACGGCTTAGCATGCCATGTAAACCCAGCCCCATTGGGACTCAGGCAACTCATGCTTAGTGGAATAGGTAAGTCCAACTGCGTTCAATCTATGCTAAGCCAACCCTGCTGCATTTGCTTCCCCCACCCAGCTTATTCTGCTGGGTGGGGCCTTGCAAGGTGGCCCCCAAGTCCTGCCTTAATGGTACCCTTGTGTAACCAAGTTTGTCTCTTCTATGAAGACTACTTTTGGGGCCTGTGAAACTATCCACGGATGCTTGAACATATAACCCAGCATGAAAAATGAGCACCTTTAAGCTGGCTAATGCTTTTGCAAAACCCCAAACAACTGCTGCTCATTGCAGGTGGAGAAGATCAGGACAGGTGGCTTCTTTAATTAGAGATCAGCAGCTTTCCTCTCTCTTCTCGGCCATGGAACCCTTGGAGCCACCAACAGCAATGAAGGTGGATTTGGAACCCAGGAGAAGAGTTTCTTTCTTTCTGCCTCTTCCCTCCCTTGTGAAAGATAGTTCTGGTCCTCTTTGCCCTTTTCTTATCCATGTCCAGAGCGCTGGATACACCCCAGAAGTTTCATCCTGGAGAGGAACGTGCAGCAATGTTCTCAGATGAAGAAGTAAGTTGCTTTGTTCACAGAAGCTCTTTGCTCATCACGATGGAGGGCCCAATTTCAACGGAGCTGGTTTTCAATCTAGGGGTGCTTCCATGTTTTAGTAGTGATGTCTTTCTTGCAGACAAAGCTAGTAATCAATTGCCATCAGGAAAGGAAGATTCTGGACTGTGGCTTGTATGTTACAAGTTTGTGGTTGCTTCATATGATATTGTTCAAACAAAACAAATGGTGATCCCTGGTGTTGTGGCTTGTCAACCAGGGTTTAGACTGATGTTCTCAGAACATGAAGGCCTCTTTCCCTCTGATCCCTGTCTTGCCTTTTACTTAAAGCAATTAAAGTATATTTTTCTAGGGAAAAAGTGCATATGGTTAATGCTGCCAGGGCCTGTTCCTTCCACAAGTAGGCATATGATTTCTAAGGGGTGTATGACAGCCCACTTGCATGTCTGTAACTTGCTTTGCAAGAGCAACCAGGATGATGATAATGAATACAGTATTTATATTATGAGCATGGTTAGCATTTCCAAAAGTTGCCTGGAGTGGTATCTTGAATGTGTAAGCCACTTCTCAGACCAAGGATGCTTTTAGAGGCCATCTTCTTCTCTGCTTCATGACAGTTCTTCAGAAGACCAAAATCAAGAACTGGGAAAGCACAGGCAGCTGTCTGATTGGTGAGCAAAACTGGCCCTTGGACAGAGGAAATAAGGAGAGGCTGAGCAGTCTATCTGACTTGGAAAAGGGGGCATTGGAGGATGGTTGGATCTCAGCAGCCACTCCAAGCTGACAGTGGGTTTTTGTGCAAGATGCCCCAGCTTAGCCACAAAGCTTCCTTTGTACTGGTCTATGAATGAAATAAAAAATCAAATCTGAGGTTCCTCTTGACTTGGAAAACTCGTGGGATGCTGAAGATGGAAAAGATGTTTCTTCTCTCTCTCCTTTCATGATGGGCCAGGCTGGCTAGCATTGATGGGAATTGTAGTTGGACAAGAACTAGAGGAAATCTGGGGTACAGTGCAGCATCACAGGTAAACTAGGCCAATAAGGAACTAGAAGGAATAATGATGGCATTGGTGATTGGTTTAACATATAGGCCTGGACTGGCGATAGCAAATACTGGATGTTTTAATGTTCATATTTTCAGACGAGAGTGTGAGTTTGGGGATCAGCTGACTAACAAATTTCAAGGATCAGGATGGTGGTAGAGAAGCTCTTGTCCTGTGGCTTTGCTCTCTGCACCTTGCACGGCGGCTTCTTTTTGGACTCCAGAAGTTATGGAAGATAATTTGGAGTTGCTGAAGCAAACTGTAATCCAAGCTGCTTGTCAGGTGGAAGATCTGCTACTCTGGGGTTAGCTGCTTGTTAAATGAATTTATTTAGCATATTGGCAATTAACCATGGTGCAGCAAGGAAAGGATTGTTGCTATACAAAAAGAGCAAGGTTGGCTTGCAAGGCAGAGGAAGTGGTTCCGTTTTAAAGGTTAATGACTAATTGGACAAATAAATAAGAAGCAAATGCAGCAAATTAGGACAGACCTGTCTTCATATGGGGAAGCTGTAAAATTCTTAAAACCTACTTTAAACAAAACGTAATTAGAGTTTCAAAGAAGTAGATACCATTCCTTTTGGAAAGAGAAAATTACATTTCTGCTTGTTTTTTTCTTCTTCTTTTCACACACCTCTGAGAGTTCATGTATGACGTATGTAGTATTTAGAGGTGGGGGGGAAGGCAAGGATTAGATGGGTGGGTCAGTGATGTAAAAATGGTGGGGAAGATCTGGCATGTGACATCAAAATTTTCTGATTCCCCACCCCTTTTGAGGGGTGGGGGTGAGAAGACTCTTACAATTTTACAATTACATTTAGCCTGCAATAGCATTTATACAGTTCATGTTTTCTTTTCATCAACATCACATAATGATTTTGGGCCACTGTAGTTTGAGTGAGTTCCAGGAGCCGCGCGCACACACACACATTTGGAAGCTATGTGGGTCCTTGTGACCTCAAATCATTGTCTTTAGTACTAGGTCTGTTCATTTCCTAGTTCCATGCTGCAAATGTTGGTTTTTAAAAATAGCATCCACGGTCTCATATGAGTAATTTATGTTCTAATAATGGTACGAGAGTATCACTGGATTTATATATTTAAATCACAGGGTTTCCAAAATATCCCTGGTTTTGTGTTTATTGTTATTTGTGGTGTTCTTTCTGCTGACTGCCCTTCTTTTGTGTCTGCATAAAAACCGTTGCTTGGAATCTGGCAGAAGGTTTTAGATCGATCCAGTTGATGCTGGAATATGAGACAAGTTGGCCCTGTGATTGGTTCCCACTTTTGATCACAGGGTATTAACAGAAAATGAAATCATTAGGGGGCAGAATATAAATATTATCTCTGTGTGTGTTCAAACCATTCTTTAAAATAGGTATCATCAATTAATACAAGGCCTGAGAGAAGTTGGCTCTGCAGTTGGCGGGGGGGGCATAGGAAGTTGGTTTTGATCCACCATTAGAAAGGCTCAGGATCAATCTGGTGGCAGCAAGAATGCCTTTGAACGTCTCTTGCCATTACCTGTATGGACAGAATCAGATTCATTACTGAATGGGCCTGAAAGCCATTGGCATCACCAAGTTTTTGCTTTTGCTGTGTATGTGTGGGATTGAATCTATTTTCCTGAAAGGTAGAACTGTCTGGTGTTCTCCCCTTATAAAAATAACAGGAAATGTTTATAGTATTTTCTCCCCAACCTGGTACATAGATACTGCATCATGCAATAAACATATGGTAAGCCATCAACAATCAACACAATCAAACTGATTAAGCATATCATTGTAGAGAGAAACCTCTACCCATACATACCTACTGAACTCAATGCAGCTTGTTTTAGAACAGACATATGAAGCTGCACTTTAAGGATATTTTCAATTTTCTCTTAGACTGTGAATCTAAGGACACAAGCAGGGAATAAATAAGCTTCACTAGGCATTGCAAGCTTATATTTCCAGCAAATCAAGGCACGTGTTGTAGTTTCATGACTTTGAAAGTTGTGTGTTTTAAAAAGCAGCTGCTTTAAAATAATTCTTTGCTCCCTTTCCAAACAAAAATTCCAAAGTGGCCTATAGCCCCGCTGCAGTGATCTGTTTTAAGCAAGGTTTTAAAATGCATTTTTTTTTTCAAAATGTCAGAATGATATTTGTCTGGAGAAGTATTAGAGAATATTCTTTTAGAACACAGTCAAGGGAAATGGGGATCAGCAACAAAGAAGCAAAGAGGAAGCTCAGAGTCACTTCATTCTTGATCATCATGGTTTCATTCTGGTTCATATCTATGGATTTTTTTTTTATTTTAAAGAAGGAACAAATGGAATGAATAGGGCTAAAAATGAACTTGGCAGGACAGCTTGTACTGATAAAATCCAACTTCCCAACACTGATTTGCTCTATCTGCAGATGGCCTTTGCCTGTTGCCAGTGCAGTGTCAGGCCTGGGTACCTACAAGACCATCTTCTCCAGACTGAGGATGCCCTTCTAGTGAAATTGGCAGGGGAGGAATTGCTGAGTACCCCCTGTTTCAGTGATGGCCCCCTTTCTTTGGGTCCCCAAGATATCTGGTCGTCTTCCACTCTATTGAGCATCTGAAGGGCTGTGAAGGCTTCACTTTCTGAATTTAGCCAACCGCCAGGATGGGGCTGTCATAATTTGTGGGGTGTTTCTATGTTGGATTTATTTTATTTTAAACTGTTCAACATTCTGTAGGATGCTTAGGGCCTATTTAGTGATATGGATGCCTTAGCCAATAAAATAAATCATTATTTTCTTTCAACTGGGAAACTTCTCAAATTTGAGGGCCAGTTGTTCTTGCTCCAGGGCTCTGTGGGTGACTGGAACAGTGCAGCTCAATTGGGATTAATGATACTCTACACTGCGTGGTGGTGTATGGTCCAGAGTGAAGAAATACAATAATGTTTATTGCCAAAAGTGGTCTGGAATGGGAATTATTAGCTTGTTGTACCTGTGTAGCCATGAAGGTTTAGGAACACACAGAGGTTCTCCATTCCTAAGTACAGCTACGGCTTTTGGAGGCAGAGGGATACAGATGTTCAAGGGTGACCATTACCCTCAGCAACTCCTTCAAAGAAAGCCATCATTCTACATGCCAGTGACTAAAGTCTTGTCAAGAATGAGAAGGATAAATATTTTATTGATCATCAATTTGTTGACAAGATTTGCCCATCCCTCTAAATCCTTTGTGAGCCTGTCATGTTTCGGGTCCGGGGTATGAAGTCAATTACAGCTTATAAATCTTGCTCTCTGGCTTAGTGCCAGGGCGCAGCCCTGATCATTGTTGCTCATCCAACAATGCATGGTTAAAACAAACCAGGGCTGATCAAGATAACCTAGCCACCCTCTTTGGGGACTTGAGCATTTCTTCAGAACTGGCTGCAAGTTGAAGGACCTAATGTTCTTTGGGCCTTCTTTTCTCTTGGCACTTGGTGGAATTTACCTCTAGGAAAATCAAACCTTTTGGAGAGCGCAAAGCTTGCCGAGGTCTAGCAAAAAGTAGAAACCTTACTGTTCTGAAGAGGCGTGCACGCGTTTTCAAGAGCGTTCGTTTCAGCACCTGGATAGCTCCCGGGGCCAAGTCGCCCCTCTCTCCAGCGCTCCTCCCCAAAAACTTGCTCTCCATCCGGATTGCCTCCTCCCGTGGTCCTTTCCCAAAGCTTCCATTGCTCTCGTGTCCCATCCTTCATGGTTTCTGTAGTGGTCCCCCCCCCCCCACGGGCTCCTTGAAGCTCCAAGCTTAGCACGTAACCAGGTGGGGATGCGATCTGGGGAAAGAAAGGGGGTGGGTGGGGGAGAGGAAAAGGTTGGCGCTCCAAAGCGCCCCCCCCCCCAAGATTTAGAGCCGCCCCCTGTTCGAGCGTCGAGCCTTGGAGAAGGGGCGGATCCTTTCTCTCCCTTCTCCATTATTGATCTGGGGCTTCGTTGGGTACCCTTGCAGAGTCGGGTGGAGCAGGCGTCGCTGATTGGCCTTCCGACCGTCAGCTGGCGCTGCCTTATTTTATTTATTTTTTTTGGAGGGGCGAGGTTCACTAACCGGTTGCTCTTGACGTTTCCATTTCGCTCTCTCCAAGGCGGTCAGCGAGCCCCCGACCCCGGCAAGGAGAAAAGCCGGAGAAGAGCATCTCTGGACCCTCAGACCCGGGGATGAAGAAGAGAGAGGCCCAGGCAAGCTAAGTGGCTCCGGATCACCTTCTGGATCAGCCGGGCAAATCTCTGCGGCTCGCCCCCGGCTCCGGTGAAGCCAGGCTGCCTTCTGCGCGCCGCGCCATGGTGGGGTGCTGGAAAGGAGGCTCCTGGGTGGGAAGTTGATGCGGCTCTCCTCTTCTTCCAGCCGAAGCGGGGGGACCCGAGCCTCGCCTCCGCCTTCAGCGCTTGACGGCCTCCGCCTCCGCCTCGCCGAGCCTCGCCCCTGAGCGGCGGCGGCGGCGGCGGCGGCGGCGGCGGCGGCTTCGCCTCCTTCTTCCTGCTGCCGCTTCCAGAGTCCAGCCGCAGCCTGCCTGCCTTCGCCAGCAGCGAGAGCAGCAGCCGCGGCGGCGGCGGCGACAGCGGCAGCGGCAGCCCCGCCGCCAGAAGCCCAGGCTTCCTCCCTCCCTTCCTGGCGCTGGGATGCGTCTTTCCCCTTGCAGCTCGGAGGGCCAGCACTGCGCGCTTGGAGGAGCACCAGCATGGCTCGCTTCGGAGAGGACCTGCCCAGCCGCTATGGAGCTGGCAGTGCGGGGGCCGCCACGGGGCCCGGCGGGGCCCGCAGCAGCAGCCGCCAGGGGCCCCCCGGCCAGCCGGGCCCAAGGCCCCCGATGTACAAGCAGACAAAGGCCCAGCGGGCCCGGACGATGGCGCTCTACAACCCCATCCCGGTCAAGCAGAACTGCTTCACCGTCAACCGCTCGCTCTTCATCTTCAGCGAGGACAACGTGATCCGCAAATATGCCAAGCGCATCACCGAGTGGCCATATCCTTGCTGGCGCTGGGGCGGGGGGCTTGGGGTCCTCCATCCCAAGTAGCCTGGCTCTCTGCACCCCATGGGAGCCGTGTGGGTGCGGGCCGGGGGCTGGTGGAGAAGCTCGCTTTTTCCGGGGTCAGGGCAGGAGGGCTCCAACCTTGGGGATGGGCGTGTCGGTGAGCCTGGCGTGGCCCGAGGGGACCCGGCGCTTCCTGGCAGGCATTTTGGTAACGGCTAGGGGAGAGGTCCCCAGGTGGAATGCTTTTGGGGGGGGAGCAGTTGGAAACGGAGGTGGGCGACTCCCCCTCTCTTCTCCGGACCCTGAGCTGGGTCTAAGTTCCTCTAGAGTAGAGCCACTTTGGAGCAGCTTTTCTGCTTTCTCTGCGGGGAAAGGAGGCTTCACTAAGGGTGGGGCGGGTGGGTGATGGGTAGTCCCCATAGGGGGGTGAGGGTTCTCCACCCCCACTGGCCAGAAGTCAGCTTGGGCTACTGGGAATTGTGGTCACAGATGCTTCTGTTAACCTCTGTGTATGTGTGTGTACCTGTAAGCTCAGAGCCCTGAAACTGAAAAGGTTGCCCAAAGGCCTGTAGAACAGGGTTCCTCAACCTTGGCAACTTTAAGACGGGTGGACTTCAACTCCCAGAATTCCCCAGCCAGCAAGGCTGGCTGGGGAATTCTGGGAGTTGAAGTCCACCCGTCTTAAAGTTGCCAAGGTTGAGGAACCCTGCTGTAGAAGATCCCTTTTCAATTCCCAGGCACTGCATTTTTTTGTTAGTCCGTTTGTTACACTGGGGAGGGAGGCTCTGGCTGGTTGTGCCCACTGGGCGACAGAAGGGCAGAAGCTGCCTGCTCCTCTTTTTCTGAGTTTCTTGAAGCCTCTTGTGGGTTTCGTTAATTCCCATCACCTCCCTGCTGAGGCTTGTTCCTTAGCTCCTTGTGTGTTAGGTCAAGACAACCCAGACGACGCTCTGATACTCAAAGGAGGTTAAGGAGAAGAGGCTTTCCCCCCACCCTCTTGGAGCAAAGGAGTCAGGAGAAGCATTTTTAATGTTTTCCTCCTCCTCTTGTGTCAGTTCGACCTTTTGTCTTCGTTTAGAAAGAGAGGGAAGGTGTTTTCATCTGTTCTCCATTGCTATCTTGTCCCTGACAAAATCCTGGGCGGGGAGGGGGGATAAGTAAATAGTTTTGCAAACTCAATTGCAAAATCAATACACTACCACCTTAACATTTGCCCGTGGTAAACCATAATTTCGGTCTTCCACTGCATGTGATTGGAAACTAAGCTTTGTAGCTTCTTAAACCTGAATTTATGGCTTAGCGCAATGTGTGAACCCAACCACTGGTGCCTCAGCCAAACAAACCTCTGCTAAAACAAACCATGTTGGACATGTTGGGTGAGGCCATCCGTTATGGCTTGTATGCTGTGGTTTGGGTCTTGGTATGATTTGCAATTTCTGTCCATTGTGGCTTAATCAATAAAGTGTATGGTTGAAGCAGATCACAGTTTGGCATGATGAGCAAACCCAGGCTTTGTGGGAATAAAAAAGAAATAGAGGAAAAAAATCATCTATTTAAATTGGCCACATTTAACAATAAAATATAACACGTGCCTTTTTCATATAATTGGGAATCAGGTGCATGCGAATATCCCGTTTATAACTAATTCAGAGGCTTGTTGATATTTTTAACCTGTGAGGATCATTATCCACAGGCTTGGCATTGTACATTACTCAATCCAGAATAATCCTGTGCCAAAATATGTCTTTCAGTATCTCAGAAGTATCCTTCCCTTGAAAAAGTGGCTTCTGTTTTCCTACCTTGTTCTTGGCATGCTTGAGAATTTCTTTCCAATTTCTCTGGCTGGCGTTTTGATCTGATTTTATTGTTAGAAGCGGGGGCCTGCTGATGGTGGTGTTTTCTGTTGCACTTTCCATCCCATTGCAGCCTTCCTGGCTCACCCTCTCTATCCAACTGAAATAAAGCTTTATGAGAAGACTTCCTTCCTTTCTGAGGTCTTAAGGATTGAATGGAAGCCAGGGAGGCTACAGATGGATGGAGAGAAGATTGTCTGTTCCCCATCTTTGTAGTCCCTCTGGCTGTACCCTTCCCAATCTGAAGATGCTCCCTTCTGGGGTCTTTCTCTGAATCTAAATGAAGGATGGGAAGCCAGAGAAGCTGTATTGGACAGAGAATTTTTTGATGAAAGACAGGACCATCATACTTAATTCTTGGCTGCCTCCTCACTAGATAAATGCAAGACTATCTCACGTTGTCCATAATGATTTCACAGAAATTCATTTCTCCTTCGATAGAAATTTTAAAACCAGATGCTCTTTCATCAGATGGAAAGAGTCACTCAGTCCTTATCTTTCTGCCGGTCTGGATTTTTGGCAGGCGAAGGACCTGAAATGGTTGTCTCCCATTTTTCTGAACTAGCCAATCTTGGAGAGCAGACTTTCTTTTAAAACCCGGGGCAAAGACGGCCTTCTTGAGCCAAACGAAACCAAGAAGGACCTTTCAACTTGAGATTGGGGTTAGGTTGCTAAGGAGCCTCTTCTCTCCCTGTGTTGTTGGAGCTGCACGCGTAGCACGCAGCATTCCCCAGGAGGGGCCCGTTGTTTTCTCTCGATCTGAAATCACATAGCTAATAATTCGCTCGCCCAACAAGCAACCAGCTCTCCTCTTAACAACCCGGCGCGCCGTACTTTCCTACCCAGCTGAAACACTGGGGATGGACGTGTGCTGAGAAAGCATCACTAGGCCAACTAGAGTTCACACAGCTAAAAGGGTGGTAGAAGGAAAAAATAGTAGGGACGTGTGGCTGTGGGTTTCAAAACGGCTTCAATGGAGCTCTGCGATAAACAGGCAGCCAGAAGATGCAGTGGCAATGAAAACGGTCCATTTTGCAAAGCGACAAGATGAGTGTGTGGGCTTCTTCCCCTCTTAGAGCGGGGGCCGCGTGGAAAGGGAAAGCTGGTTGGGTATTCAGAGGATATAGATTCAGAGGGCTCTATGAGAGTCGGGGTTGGTTAGAGAGCAAGAAATCAAATTCTGGTTGGTGTGGTCTGGGGTGCCGAAGCCCTTTCCTGCTTCTGGCCCTCTGCCTGAGATCATGTGAGGATCCAAGCTGGAGTGTATTACGTAGTGAAGAAGGTCCAATGGAAAAGCCACAGCTTTTTCCCCCTTACAAAACTGATTTTCTCTCCAAGTTGGATCAGAAATAGACGACTCTTTCTGTAAGCTTCACAGGCTTAGTTCTGGTTAGTGTTTTGGCACCCAGGCGTTTGCGTGGCAGGTTCAGAATAGGAGCCAGAATCCCTGGTAATGTCCATAGAACAGACTGAGCATGTGGCTATGCTTGAGAAATGAATTTGGTGGTTGTGGATGGTAAATCATTATCATTACTACATGTAATCATCGTTGTTATACATTTGGGTACTGGATAAATCCAGCCACTTCTGGCTAATTCCCAAAACTGCGGGGCAGGTGTTGAACAAACCAAGGTTTAGAGTGATGTGTAAGTCTCATTAACTTGCTCTTGACTTTGGCTTCTCCTACCTCTCTTTCATAAAGAATGTTGGATGGTTTGGTACTGTTCTGTAGCTTCTAAAATCTGAAGGCTTTGCTTTAATTGCTCATATTATCAATGAATTATCAGCTTGCAAAAAATGATCTCTAAGAACATGCCTGCTGCAAAATAAGAGGTTTCAGAATTTTGCAGATGGAGGCAAGGAGGAGAGAAAGGGGCTGACCAAGTTAAGAAAAAGTTCCAACGTTACTTAATATATAAGAGTTACATGAGAAACCTTAGATTCCTCCTTTGAAGGTTTAATCAGCCAAGAGATCCTGAACAATGAAAAGCAGATTCAATTCTCTTCTGTTTCCCCCCGCCTTTTTTTTTTGGAAATTACTCATTTCCCCTGTTTGAATTACTCACGAGGAAATCAACATTTAAACATAATAAAACCCCTCTTCTCCACAGCAAAGAAAACCTGCTGCTTGATTAGTCAAGAACAAGGTTTTCCTCGAATTAACCAACTCAAGGCTAACACTCTAATTGTAGGAATTATAAATGTACTAAAGGTGAGAATGCATTTGAGAAATAAGGATCCTTGGAAAGGATCACAATATTGGAAAAGTTGGATCAGTTGATGCAATTGCTGCTGATGCTGGTATTAACCTTGTCTTTATGAGTTTTTCTTTAACCATTGTCTTCACTCCATTTGAATATATGATCCTGGCTACAATTATAGCTAATTGCATTGTTCTGGCTTTGGAGCAACATCTCCCAGATGGAGACAAGACACCTATGTCAGAGAGACTGGTGAGTATCAAATATTTGGTGGGAGAGAGAAACATTTCCTTCCTTCCTTCCTTCCTTCCTTCCTTCCTTCCTTCCTTCCTTCCTTCCTTCCTTCCTTCCTATAACCAGAGGATGTTTACAATTCAGTTATCGTAAGCAGTTATAGATAGCTATCAATACCTTGGATAGCTGTAGGTAAACTGTAGTTCTCCAGCAATCCCATCTAGCAGAGCCAGTGATGGCGGTGTAGGTGAGCAATACATGGAGTGATATAAGGTCTCCTTAGCTTTAACTAAAGTGAAATGCAAGTGACAATTTCACTTTGGTGAAAAAAAGTTTGTTGATTTTTTAAAAAGAGGCTAAACAAGGAGAGTCTTCTGTTTCATTCACCTCCCCAGCAATGTGTTGTTGAAGTTATAATGCATGGGGAGTGACATTCTTACATTGTCCTTAGTTAAGAGATGGGTGTGTGGTGCCTATGAGTGTCCCACCATTCATTTTACAAAGATCTCTACAGGGTTAGCAGCTTTCCTGGCTTCCTACCCATCTATTCAAGAAGGGAACTTTTCTCAAGGGAATTCTTCAAACCAGGGAGAGGAAACAGCTCAGGAGTTTGCAGAGAGATGGAAAATCGTGGCAGAGATCATTTCTTCAGCATCTGCAATTTCCACCTTTCTGTTCAATTCCAGAGGAAATGTCACGTAGTGACTCCTGGTCTGAAAGCAGGGGGAGCCAGGAATGTTGCAAGAGATGGAGAAAAGCCTAATCAGAAGAGATTTTTGTGATTTGTTTTATGTTCGATGTTATTTGTTTTATGGTTTTACACTGCCCGGAGTTGCATTTTTGCGAGTTGGGCAGCCATATAAATCTTTAAATAATCCATCAATCAAGAATAAAAAGCAAACAGTGCAGGCACCCTCAGCCGCTGTAGCAATCAGAGAAGAAGAAGAAGACAGGCTGAGAATGAGTTATTAAAACCAGAAGTCTCTTTCTCAGGAAAAGAAAACTTCCAGAAAATCAGAAGACAAGTATTAAATTAATCTACTTTTCCAGATTTGTTGGTGGGGCTGCTACCAGCAGGATCCAGTACTGTTTATTATATTTTGATAGTGCCCTCTTTGTACAAACTCACAGTGTGAGCACCAAGACTGGGTCCCTACCATGGGTTGAGAGGAATAGAAAGCAAGTTTGACGAGTGTAACTAAAGATGATTATTTAATGTTTTTATGTATTAATCATATTTTTACACCACCAGACTCCAAAAATGATTTCTTGGCAGTTGACAACAATCAGAAAGGCACGATCAAAGCATGAAATGAATCCAATAATCTTTAAAAACCAGAATAATAGAGTAAGCCCCACAATGCTCTTCACTCAATGAATGCCTTCAAAACAGCTCCAGTGCTGGTTGTAGTTTATTGATTTTACAGCTGGAGAAGGAAGAGAGGAACTTGGACAAAAGTTGGGCTTCTCGTATGCTAGGTGGGGCTGGTAACCCCAGGAAAGTTAAAGCTGGTTTAGCAGGGGCAATGATCTTGGTGAGGGTGGGGTCTGAGTGGAATGGTGGCCTGCCGAATCAGCTCGCTGGACCTTTCTGCATCAGAAGAACTTGTCCAACATTTTCTTCTCGTAATGGCCAACAGCTGGCTCTAAGATTGGCTGTTTTCCTTTCCCTACTGAAATCTTTCCCAAGCAATACCTTAATGTCTCTGTAGACATAGATGAGGCTTTTTTATCAGAAGGATTTAAAACCACCCCCACTTCCCAATTTCTTTTCTTTGACATTTAACCGGAAAGGGTTTATCCAAGCCAGATGTGTGGTGGTGGTGGTGATTATTTCATGCACTATTTTCATGGTTTGTCTTATGGATTTATTTTGTTTAACATGTTTTGGGGCTTCTTCTTCTTCTTCTTCTCCTCCTCCTCCTCCTCCTCCTCTTCCTCCTCCTCCTCTTCCTTTTTAAAAAGCCACAAGCATTTTCCCTGATCAGTGAATTTAGGAATGGTGTATCTTGATCCTGAAGCACATCTGTGATATCGTAAGCTTCCATGGGTAGACTATTGTCTGGAAGGACTGCTGTCTTAAGAGATGCTTTGCATAACCCTAGATTGGTGATATTTGTGTCCTTCTGTTTCTCCTTTTCAGGATGACACTGAACCATATTTCATTGGAATATTTTGCTTTGAAGCAGGCATAAAGATTATTGCACTGGGTTTTGTCTTTCACAAAGGGTCTTACCTGCGCAATGGCTGGAATGTGATGGATTTTGTGGTTGTGCTTACAGGGTAAGTAACTTTCGCCCTCTTTTTCACTTCTCTCTCTTTCTTTTGTGAAATTTGGTGAGAATTCCCTTGCTCTGACATTTGTGAGCATCAAAGAGGACCCGAGGATATTGAATGTTTATAGCAAAGTTACAAGCTCTATTTAGACAGCTTTGCTTTTAAAAGAAGCATTGTTGTCGCAGAGAATTTTGGAGTGCTTTGATATACGTTGATGAGTGCACTTAAATAGAGCTGATGGAGCTTGCTCAGAAGAAAAGGATGTGACTTTGGTTGTTAATTAATTAATTTATTTTAAAACACAGCACTGTCTCTTGAGTGTGACATGATGGTTTTATAATGAGGACAAAAACAACAACCCAGATCTGATTAGATTGAGCTCTTTTATTTTTCTGTGGCAAAAATCAACTTGGGGTTGGCCGTGATCTCATATCAAAAAGAGTAGAGGGCCCGGAGGCTGAAGGAACTGGAACGGTGATGAGAAAATGGATCATTTATTGGGAGGAACGGTTTGGAAAATATTTGGGTTGGAATCGAGAAGGCTGGATTCTCACAGGGTCTTATTGACCCAGATTTATTGGATGGCAAAAAAAAAAAAAAGAGGTTAAGTTACAGAATCTTGGAAAAGGGAGGTGTGTATTTTAGCATCCAATTTATCAGTAAGTTTGCTAGAGTGGCGATTCGTTGATCTTTGATCTGAGCGTTTCCTTGCTATTTGCTTTGTTAATACAGGAGGATTGTGCATGTGTTACGGGCCTGTAGCGCCCTGCAGTACTACCATCCTCTTTCCCAGCCCCCAAGAAGACCTTTACAGCTTTGTTTGGAAGTAGGAGGGGGCTGTGTTAACTTTTTGGTTGTTCCACATGCTCTGTTGTGATTCATTTGGGTTAAACGGTCCTCATTGGAATAAATACTGAGTTAACCCTGGGCTGCGCTACAAAATAGTGACTTTCCCTTATTTTCATTGACTGTCTTCATCTGCAGATGATTTATGCCTTGGCATAATTAAGAATCAGATGCTTTGGGCTTTTACTATGGCACTGTTCATGGAATTTAAAGTCTGCTGTTTCATTTTTCCTTGGAATACTATAGCAAGCTTGAGTTGATTACTCAATTTGATTTAGAAACAAACAATCTGAGGCCTGAGAGCTGCATACGCGCCTCTCCCACCCTCCAAGCCTCTGTAAAAATTGTCACCCAGTTGTAGTATTTAAGGGAAGCGTAAAGGTGAAAATGCCTTTTATGTTAAGGACAACGCCCGTAATGACATGAAGTCAACCATGCAGTTTTCTTGGCAGAAGTACAGAAGTGTTTATCAATACACGGAGCAATAAGTTTAACTATAATTAATTTTAATTAAGCTTCCGTTTCAATCCAACTTTATGTCCAGGCTGTACCAATTTCTTTATCTTGACCTCACCCACTTTGAGAGATGAACTGGAAACATACTCTACAAAGGCTTGGATGTTGTTCCCCCAAATGTTGGGCATCTTGGTTTAGAGCATAAAAACTGCCCTTATGAACTGGGCTAAAATCACATCAAAGCTAGCATACTTTGGCCCACATTTTCTTCCTGAGAATCCAGGGAGTGTATCCTGGGTGTAAACCATCTGCTATCTATTTTAAGGCTCCTTACATATGTAAGCATATAGGTGAAGCAAGTAAGGAATATAAAAATTTAAGACAATTCTTGATAGGACAGAACAATAGGCCTGTTCAATCAAACAACTTTGTTCCTACCGCAGGAAACCAGATAGCACTTGGGAAATCTCCAGGCAGAATGCAGAATCAATAGCGTGTTCCCATTCAAGTTCCCAGGAAATGGAAATAGGAATTATTTTTCTTGGATCCTGTGGAGCAATCTGTATAGCTTTCATGACTGGTTGGCTTTCTATCTTATCCTCCATGAATTTGTCTAAGCCCAGTGAAATGACTGATTGATTGAAGATGCGTCTCAGATTTCTTGGACAACAGACTGCTGATTTTGAAAATTCTTTAATAAGAATTATAAAAACGGAAGGTTGCAGGCTATGTTTTAGAAGAGAAGCACAGAGAGAATTTATTTATATGCATCTTTTGACCAAAGCAAAGGACTTAATGCTTTTCATCATTTGTGATGCTGGTTTTCCTCAGCTTCGAAATTATCCAAGGTGGACAAGTTTTTAGTTACCTAAGATTGCTTTTAAATGCTTTGAAGAGGTTGGGGGACTGCAATGGGGGGGTCTCAAAGTAGCTGGAGCAGCATTGTCTATTTGAAGGGGGATTTACTATTTTTTTCCTGGTGGGGCAAGATAAGTTTTAGCTTTCTTTAAAATCTCATTAGACCTCCTTTAGTCCTTAAATTATGGTGAGCATTTGTCTATGTAGTCATCAGCAGCTAAGCCTAATTGTGATCCCAGGAACTAAATAGGTATTATGCTACAGGTTTTTTTGTTTTTGTTTTTTGGGGGTGTTACCAATAAGACAGGGTGAACATGAGTTTTGAGCATTATATGGAGTTCTAGAATTGCACACTGTCTACACCTGGTTTACACTTGGACTCAGTGGCTCCTAATGTCAATGCCGCTAAGTATCCATGATGTTCTTAACTTGCAGCATTGATGTTCTTAACTTATTAGAATTAGCATTAGAAGCAAAATGGATTTTTAAAACTTTATTGGTCCAACAGACAGTTTGCAAACTGGCATGAAAGCCCCAAAGCTTGTTTAATGACTAGACAACATCAGTTTGATGAAAGTGTGGATATTCTACTATCTTTGCCTTCATTTTCCTTCCTTCCTTCCTTCCTTTTGGTGCCTTTGAACAAGTCTTGACTTCTGGGGACTGCCTGGACAAATGTGTCTGCAGTTTTCTTGGCAACATTTTTGGAAGTGGCTAGCCATTCCCTTCAGAGAAGGAGCAACTGGCTCAAAATCACCTAGCTGGCTTTGTGCCCAAGGCAGAACTGGAATTCACAATCTTCCAGTTTCTAGCCTGGTGCCTTTAACCACCACACCAAACAGGCTCTTTTGGGTTCTTCCCCACTGATAAAATAGATTTCCCAGGTGTATTTGTGATCATGAAGAATTAGGAAGTGTGCATCGAGTCTCTGTTTCAGTTGAAGCCATGCCTTTCTAGCTACAGCATTTGGATTAAAATGAAAAGCAGGTATCAAATCTGATAAAGGAATAAATTAAATAAATTGGAAGCCTGAAACTCCTTCATTCATCTGAGCTTTATGGCCAGGTAGATGTTTCCCATGGAAAACATATGTTTGTCCTGTTTTCTCCCATAAATACCAGGTCAAAATTTACGGGATGTCACGCTTGCAGGATCACCGACAAAGATGAGATGTTAATAATAGAACAGTGTGACGTGTGTCTCTTTATCGTTCTTTTTCCTACCCTTGCCCGGGCAATCTTGAAAGTGTTTTGATCAAAGGTGGAATTGCACTGAGCTTGATTAGGCTGCTGCCATAAGAAATCCAGTCAGTGCATCAGGAATGATGATATGATTATTCCTTTGAAGTACAAGCCAGTTAATGTCAGGGCATTTGCTTCTCTTGCCGCCTCTAGCTGGGTTGCATTGAAATTGTCTTGTATACGAGGTTCCTGCTAAGGAAACAGTTGGAGAAGTGCTGCTTCTCTCTTTATCTTTTTTTTTTTTGGTAGCTGCTGTGACATTTCTTGACAATGAGCCTCCATGGGGAAGAGGTTGCCCGTCAGCACTGAGCTGCTCCTTTTTCAGCTTTGTTTAGATTGAAAGCACAAGGAAATGTCTTCTTTTCCCTTCATCCCCTTCTAACGTGTGTGGATGGAAGATCTGGAGG
Organism: Python bivittatus; assembly: GCF_059951505.1. Taxonomy (NCBI): domain Eukaryota; kingdom Metazoa; phylum Chordata; class Lepidosauria; order Squamata; family Pythonidae; genus Python; species Python bivittatus. The sequence goes on along the minus strand of NW_028277076.1, from coordinate 4,212,700 downwards.
CTTATTCCTAGAGGAACACTTTGATTGAACCACACTGTCTTTGTAATCCAGGACAATCTTGGATCTTGGTATGGATCTGCAGGGGTTTCTTTGTGTAGATGCATAGAAATATTAAAGGGCACTTTCCAACCCAGTGGGTCATCAGCACCTTTGGCTTGGTGTTGTCTTCAATAATAGTAATGGCTGTGTCATGTTTCAGAGACCAGCCTTTTCTAGTAGGGTAGACAGATTATAATTGAGTTGACTGTTTCTTCAGCAGTTTTTTTGGGGTATCCTTCTCCTTTATGGAGTTTGATGGAAAAGAACTGGCTTCCAGAAGGAAAGAGAATATCAGTGAAGTTCTCCTGAATAGAAAGTTGGGTTGTATTTTGTGAAAAAGCACCTGGAAAGGTGTGTCAGTGTCCTGTCTCTAAGTATGTGACCCTTGGTTTGGTCACCCACTTTTTTACTGAATTTCAGGGAAACACACCAGACTTCCTTCCTTCCTTCCAGGGGAATTTTTCAGTCTGGAAATCTTGGGCAGCTAGGGTGCTTCATGGTGATGATGCACCTGCCCTCTAAAATAGAATCCCCCCTCAAGATCTTTGGGGCTCCCATCATAATCATGTTCCAAAAAGCATTGAAAATTTGGCTGTACCCCCAGACCTTGGGGTAGGGTGTTGTTGAGTCCCTGTAGAATTTAATCTGATTAAGTATCTTCTTTCTTCCAGATGTGAACATTTTTCCTCTTGTTTAGTTGTTGCTTTTTATGTTGTACGCCACCCCAAATCTTGTACAGATGGGTAACCTCTGACGTGAAGGAATGAATGAAGGATAAGTCAGGCAGGCAGGGAGGGACGGATGCAACTTCTGAGTACAGGGAAGAAAAACAGGCAGATGTTTTCAAGGGATGAAAACTTTCAGGAAATTGGAAAAATGATTTCATCACGGCTTAGTTTTAATGGAGACACAAGGCCTAAGCCAGGGATATTTGTGTACAAAGCTAGTGACATGCAGCCAGGGCTAGTGGGTGGGGGAACAATCCAAAGTGCTAGCCAACTCCTTACCTTTCACTTTGCTACCTCCTTCTCTTACTCTCCAGTGAAACTGACAAGATCCAGGAGAAGCCTGCTGAACTTCGCCTTGGTGGTGTCAGTTTTTGTCTTTATTAAATATTACTGCCTGTTTTAACACAGGCCTTTTGAAGAAGCAGCTAATGACCAGCACAGAAGGAGCCAGGAATGGAGCAAAAACTCTGAACAGAGGAAGGTTCTGCAGTGGTCAGGATGCTCTTGGTCCTAAAATCTGTGGATGGTGCTTCCAGCTATGAAAGGATAAATAAATGGTTATTATGCAACAAAGCCCAAGGAATAGAAACTGCTCCTCCCATGCAAAACCTGACACTAGCATTTTTCCATCTCCCTTTCCCCCTCCCTGTTCTTCTGCTGGTTTCTTATGAGCAACTTGAGCACTGCCTTCCCTTCCTGCCAGTTCTTTCAATTTGAAGCCGGAAGAAGGTATCAACGTTTTAGCCGTGGCACGATTGGAAGAGGTTGTCTTGAAGCTCTGCAGTTTGTCTGCCTTAACACCCTCCAAACTGAACAGGGTCCTTCACAGTGCTAGGCTCATTCATCACAGTTCTGGTTTTCACACGTTACAGGACAATTAAAGTAGACAGCTGGGAGACAGCATTAGGACAGTGGGGTAGCCAGATGAACTTTGGGATAAGGGTGGGAAAGCAATCATCTCCTTGGCTATTTTGACCCATTTCTACAACCATTTGCAAGGCAAGAGTTGGTGTGATGGACTGGCTGAAGTGTACTAAGAATGGGGAGGTACAGTCTAGTTCTAGTTCACCTTCAACCAGAGCAGCTCACTAGGAGATTCTGGGTCAGCTGCACACTCTCAGCCCCACTTATCACCTGATGGTTGTTGTGGGGAAAATAGCTTTTGCATTGTCCTTAGATGTAAGTACCCCCCCAGTCCAAACAGTACTATTACTATTTGGTTCAAAACAAGAAGTTGGCAAGAAAATATGTATGCATCCCGCTGCTGGTTTCTCATAACACTGCCATCCTTCTTTCCCTCAAGTGTGCTTTTCTAACTGAATGCTCCTTAAGGCCCTGGGGTTTTGTGCCTATGTTTCCCCAATGTGTACGTGTTTGAAGTACATCTTGTTGCACCGGGCCATGTCTTGGCTTCCATCCCAATGCACAGCTCTATTCTAGTTTGTTTCTTGATTCCGTAGGGGCGAACTGGTGAAGTTGTTACAGAATTGAAGCCAAGTGGATTTCTTGGAGAAGGATACTACTTCTGGATACTGTGGGATTGTGAAGAACTAGGAATGCCTGCTATTCTGGCATGAGTTAGTCTGGCACATGAAGAATTTAAAAGGCAACTTTGTTAGATTAGCCTAGATTAGACTAAAGAACCATTTAGTCTAGGCTTGGCGTGGGAACTCAAGTCTTCAGATGTTGTCGGACTACAACTCATGTAATTGTTGGCTGTTGGCCTTGCTGGCGTTCCAAGTATTTGAAGGTCATAAATTCTCCCCATGATACAATCCTTTTTCATCTCCAGTTTCCTTCCTGTTGGCCTGCCTGATCTTTCTGAGAACCCCCCAGACAGGTCAGGCAGGCTAACAGCCTTGCTTCTGCTGTCGCTTCATCAAAGATTGCTCTTTGAACAGCGTACCTTTTAAAAATTGGTTAATAAAGTGGCCTGGGAAGCCGAGCAGTGCAAACTGGCTGTATCTCAAAGGAAAGATTTTAAATGAGATGGGTGGAGAAGGACACACAGCCATTCTACCCAGAATGTCAGAAAGGGCAATTTTGATGCAAAGGCAAGAACATAAATGCAGGAACAACTGGTTGTCACTTTTTACAGCCACGGAATGAACTCTTGTCTCCTTAGGGACCCTTGTTGCTTTTCCGGGAAGGAAGGCTGGAAGAGGCGTAGTTGCAATTCGCCCAAGATCTCTGATAAAACATTAACATCATCATTCTGGAGCAGCCATTAAAAGTCAATTACATTAATGGGGCTCAGTTAGAATTGCACTGAAAGTGTGGGACTGGTCAGACAAGTAGCTGGGCAGAACTAGCCCCTTGATACTGCGGCCCATGCGTTCATTACTTTACGAACTTGCTCATTTATTTCACGGGCAAACCTATCTTTCTTCATTCTTACTCCCATTGAGTGTGTGAAGAGGCCTCAATAAAATATATTTTATTTATCAAGCCGTTCTGTTTAGCTTGCTGCGTCTCTTTTTGCAAAGAAGGGGAAATTGCGATGCACCAGGGAGGCATTTGGTTTAATTCAATTTTAATCCAATTACAATCAAATTTGGTTTAGTTGTGCCCTGCCCAAGATGGGCTGGCCCCACCACCTCTTTTTTGGGGGGAGGGAGCTCCCTGAATGCAGCCCTCAGCCCAAAAAGGATGGGCATCATTGCAGCAGGCAAAACAGAGCAAACGTCTGCAATGAAACACACCCCACGATGCCTCAGTTGGCTCCTCCTTCCAAATGAGTGTTTTCAGGGCCTTCAGGGAATGCCTGCAGGGATCAGGGAAGGGCAAAATGTTTTGGCCTCAGATAGAATGCTCTTACTGAGTGGTGTTTGAGGTTCTGTCCATCGCCGTAAGGTTATTTCAGGAAAAAATCTCACAGAGGCAGCTAGAGTCTGAAAAGAAGGATGTAGGCAGTCGTAAAGGGAGGAAGAAGATCTCTTTTCCAGGTAGCATTAAGATGAGGGAGTGCTAAAATTCTTCTAGACTAACTGGCAATGGAGTCTCGCTGGGATGTTATTCTGGTCCTCTGTTAGCAGGACTAGCGTTGAGGTCTGGTGTGGTTCAGCAATGGCTTGTCTGAAAGGGGACAATGGGGTGGTGGTCCTTGGATCTCTCCCCATTGTTTCCTACCAGTTCCCTCTCTTCAACTGGAGGTCCAGGGCTTTCTGCATTTCCTTCTGCCTTCTTCCGTTCAAGGTGAAGACGAGCAAATGGGCCACAGGGCTGAAAGCCACGAGAAGATTTGGAGAAGCTGCGGCAAATGTGCCTCTGTGAACTGTTGGCTCTAGATGCCAGTCTGGGAATCATAAAGAGCTGTACAGTGCAGCTTGGCTGGGGGAGGAGGGGATTATTTGATGCAAGAAATTATTTTTTGAATTGTGTATGTAAATTCTCTCTTGTACTTTGATATGCAGCTGGTCTCCTACAGGAGCGATAGTACAAGATGGAGTGGGTCAATGAAAATAGCTCTACAGGGCTTTCCAACATCCAGTTGTTTAACAGGCAGCAACAACAAACCAGTCTACATTAGGCTGATGAACTGAAACAAGTTTGGGGTCTGTGTGTGTGTAGAAAGACGTTGGTTCCTCGGTCAGAGCTGTGTGCTTAATAAAGCCTTGTTCCTTCATCTTTATGATTTGTCTGACCTCTTGAATTGCTGCTCGCGTCTAATTCCTGTTGGTCGTCTTTGAGATTCTTGGGGGGGAAAAAAACTATAGCCCATTCCTACAATAAGATATAATTAAGATATTGTAGGCTGGTTGATCTCAGGGGTTAGATTGCTTGCTGGATTCAGAGCTTTTCGCCACTGGTTCCAACCTCTTTCAGTGTCATCAAAGGCCAGGTTGTCCCTTTTCAAGTGGAACAGTGTGTTTGTGTGTAGAAAGGGAAGTCTGAAGTCAAGTTGGGCAAACTGGCTAATTGGGCAGTACGTAGTTACAGAAAGAACTGCTGTTGTATAAAGACATTTCTGGCATCCAAAGAAAACGTTAATGCATTCTGAGGTTGGCTTTCGGGGCAGAGAAGAGAATTAATGGTGCCTTCTTTCCCTGGTGTTTTCATGACTCTGGGGCAGTGGCTTTTGTCTGACAGTGCAGTGACTGGAAAGAAGTAATAAATTGCTTTTCTCTTCTGACACAAACATTTCCACCATATTACTTCAGCTGTCCAATCTGGATAACAAGAAACCATCAGCCTAGTGTCTGATTTTTTTTGGCCTTTGTTGAAAAATAGAGCATATATATGATAGACCATCCCTCCGTTCCTCCGAGGTCATCCCTTGGTTTTATGCAAAACTAGACTTGCCAAAGTGAAGCATTTCAAGATTTAATGGAGCCTCTTAACGCTGTCATGTCACGTTGATGGTTCTGGTAAGGCAGCCCTGTTGTCTGCTTCACAAAACATTAAGTAATGATGGTTGATTTGATATGAACCTAGCCATTGTGGTTTGTAATAAACCACAGTGTTTTTGGGAAAATCCAGGACAACGTATTTATAAATGACAGTTTTGTTTCAATGTGTTGTGAGAACTCAGCTTCTGTAAATCGAGGACTGGGGTTAGCATATGTGAATTCTGCCACTGAAGTTTGTAGTAAATCATGCTTGATGACTTAATGTGTTGTGTGAACCTACCAGCCTTTCTATGAATCTCTTGGAGGCTTCCAGTCTCCATATTTTGGATTGTAACACCTAGTTAAACTGGGTGCTTGAAAAGGTGTTGGTCTTTGGTGCTTCTATTTTACAATGCTTATGAAAATGGATGCACAGGAACTTTGAAAAGAGTAGGGAGAAATCAGTTGGGTTTAGGTCCTGAAACTGTTGATTGAGAGATGAATCAACATCTGCTTCTTCTTTTGAAATACACACTCCTTTTCATTTTGTGCTGTATTTCTCCAACACTGCACATTAAGCTGTGGAACTGGCTGACAGATTTTGTGATGGTAGCCAAATTGAAAAAGGAACTGGACAGGTTCCTAGACGATCAGGCTATCAATGCTGGCTATTGGGGTGTGTGTCTTGTTCTCTGGCTTACATTAGTGAGTTTCCCAGAAGCATCCAGTTGGCCACTTCTAATTGTTGCACAGAATCTTGGAATTCATGAGCATTCATCTGGTAACTGTAATTTTTGGCAATATTTACTCTAAAAATACTCAACTGACCACCCCAATCAACTGATTCTTATGTCCTTACAATACCTCTCATAATGTGAATCAAATGCCAGGCCAAAGACAATATAAAAATCCTTGTATTTGTGAAAATAACTCATCAAAATTCAGAATATTAGGGGTCATTATTGACCAAAGCACCTATTGGGCAAAACTATCTCTTCCAAGAAAATTCATGAAGAATATGGACAGATATTCTTGAATATATTTTTCAGAATTGAGTTTAAAGCTGAAAAATCATGAGAAATCTGAATTGCTAGAGGAGTGTTCATTACTAATGTTGACTCTGCATTTAGTCAACTGAATGCTTTTATGCTTACAACTGAAGCATGGTAGAGAGAATGCATGCCAGTGTTGGCATTACCCTGCATTTTTATCTTGTAGGATAATATTTTGACTGTTTATTGTGGCTGTGTGCTGTGATTGTGCTCTGGAAGGGTGTCTTGCCAATGGTTCTGGGATGTGTGCAAAACACAAACTCTGGAAATGCAGCAGATGGCAAGAATAAGAAGAAAAGAGAGCGCAGTTTAAGGAAGCAGGTAGAGCACATTAGGGCCTGGACTCCAAAATAAGTATATGTGGAAAAAATCAAGATACGTGAGGCTTCTTGGTGGGGTGAAGCAGAATTTTGGAAGACATTAGTTGTGCTGTGCCCAGAAAAGGAAGGCATTGCTGGATAATAAGAACATGCAAAAGCAGAAATCTGTCTTGAAAACTCTCAAAATGGTCCTCCCTCCCTCCCTCCCTCCCTCCCTTCCTTCCTTCCTTCCTTCCTTCCTTCCTTCCTTCCTTCCTTCCTTCCTTCCTTCCTTCCTTCCTTCCTTCCTTCCTTCCTTCCTTCCTTCTCTCCCTCTCCTCCCTCCCTCCCTCCCTCCCTCCCGCTCTGCAATTTCTCAAAAAGTTTTCTTCCCTGCAAAAAAAGGATTATTTTTTAAGCTTTATTTCCATAACATTGACAGTACCTTTTGAAATCTCTTGTAGGAGGTTTTGATTGCTGGAAATAGCTGAGGAACCACTTCTAGGGCTGATGTTTTTTGTGATATATCTTCCCATTATTCTATAACCCACCGACCTGCCTGTGTTTCCAATTAAAAAAACAAAACAAAACCTCTAGGAATAGTTATGGAATGCAATTATGGGATTCTATATGATTCTTATAAAGAATCAATGATGGAATGTAAGTGTGGGAAGCCAGCAATGATTCTAGACTGAAAGAACCCCACACTCTACCCATGAACATTTCTCCAAATTTCTTCTTTGAAATAGATTTCAAAAACATGTTTGCCCTCATCAAGCTGAATGAGAAATATTAGAAAAAAATGCATGGAAATATATTTTTCTGCATGGCCCCAGGTTTTGTATTCCAAGGTGAAAAAATGCCTATGAGAAATCTATAAGGAAGACCTGGTGTAGTAGGTTTTCCATGAAACTATCCTGCCCTGTCCATATTTTGCTTTGAGGTTGGATGGTTGGAGGATATCTCCTTCTCTGTAGAAAGCCAAAATTATGACGAGGGCAGTCTAATCAACCTCAAGATACCACATCCTGGGGAGCACCAAAATTCTGTTTAGTGGCCAAGATGATCTAGCCTGCATTTACTGGAGATCCTGTCCATGGTCCTGACAGATTCTGCCTTGATCAGTAAAAGCTGGTGGTTCTACTCCATTTCATAGCTTCAGATCAGGAGTGATTGGCCAAGATATCTCCTCCTCATTCTCTGATTGCTTTAAACATTCTTTGGAGTTCTCTGGGTGTTTTTGAGCTCCATGGGAGATGTTCTCTCCTGAGATCTTCCTTTGGCTTTCGATTGAAGTAGAGGAAGTCGGGGAAGCTGCAGATGGCCGAAGAATCTCCTGTTACCATTTTCTGTTAGCTGCCTTCCAGTGTGAAAAAGGCCCTAGAAATTGGAATTGACTGAAGCTGTAATTTAGTGTCATCTAGAGAGACTCAGTTTCCCATTCCTGGGAGGAAAATGTGTGCAATACATGAATCAGCCTTTCCCAAACCCAAATTCTCATACATTTTAGAGCTTCCACTTCCTTCATCCCCATCCATTGGATATATGGCTATTAAAAATGGGAGTTTGATCTCCACTGTATTCATTTATTTACTTACATTACAGTTCTTACAGCCCACCTCCATGCAAGATCTCTGGATAGGTTACAATAGAGTCACCTGGAGGGACACACTTCACATCCTCCAGACTTTCTGGAGTGAATTGAAATAAGAAGCCCGTTTTTGCTGTCTGGATATTCTAAAATACTTTGCGGGCCATTTATTGCAGGCTGAATGTTGCAAACTAGAAATTGGCGACTAGGTTAAAAAGACAGAATGGCCTCAAATGTGAAAAATAGAGAAATTAGATGTGAGAGAATTGCATTGCTGTTCTTGGCAAGGAAGAAATCTTGGCACAGTTTTCCAGATACCTTATTCTTTGGGAATTAAGTGCGTGCAAGGACCAGTGAAGGCTGCCTCAAGTTCCTCCACGGGCACCTGCATCAGCAAAATCGTGGGAGCAGGTGTCAGCAGAAGCTGGCTAAAAAGGACCTGTCCTGGAATTTTTCTGTTCTCTTCCCACAAGGAAAGGGAGAAAGAGCACACTTTGCAGGAAATAAAAAGCTGCAGAGAAAAATCAGCTTTTAATCTTCATGGTGTAGTGGAACCAACTGTATGGGATGTTCAGAGTTGCCAGCGTCACCAGTCAAAAATGGGAGTGGGGGAGCTTCGGGAGATGATCTAATGGAATGCAGCTTTTGGTCCAAATAGGAAATACCAGAGGCACCTCACAATGAGCCATTGCCTGAATTTAAAATGCCCACACCAAAGTTACAGCAGGTGGTAGCACCTGTCTGACCTTACCTGGACCTAAAGCTAAACAGAATGGGGAATGGATGGGAAATCACCAGAAAATTCTGGAAAACAGCAGTAACCAGCCACTGTCCCATGCCCAGTTATCTGGGCAGAAAATAATTGTCCTTTCAGGGAGAAGGGGGAACATAGACAGAGCAAACAGGAGGAATAACCACAGAGAAACCAGATCCTTCCTTCATGTTTCCTTTGAGACTTCTTGCTCGTATACATGGAGAAGACTGTTTTCCTTTCAAACACAGAATTAGAGGTTGCATTTCAGCAAGGCAAAGATTCTGGCCCGAATTCAGAATATCCTGTAGCTTGAACTAAAGCCTGCCGAATTCAATGAAGCTTACCGGCCTGGTTCCTTAAACCTGGAAGAAATTACTTCTGAGTAAATAGAGCTGCCACTGTGCAGTGAAACCTACTTCAACCCACCTCTTCTCCAAATACTTTCAAGGTTTGTCAGTAACCCTTTCTTTCATTTAATTGCTGGATCTTTGAAAAGAACATATCATATTGAGGAACAATTTCCAAAAGGACATAGAAGAATGCCTTCTCGGTATATTTAAAGCCTTCCTATTTTTAACAGGGCACATTGGCAAGATTAGCAGTTTGATCATTTATGATAATTTCCTCATTGCTAAAATATCTTTCATTAGGGCTGCCATTCAAGGCGGGGGATATTAAATGGCACATTCAGATTTCATCCTTTGATTTGACGGTGGATACAAGTTCTTTTTAAGAAATGCCTGCAAGTTAGTCAATTTAATGATGAGCAGAATCTGGGCATTGCATATATTATCTGTGGAGGTAATTGACTTCATCTAGAGACTACTAGTTAGGCTGATTTAATGACCTTAGCCCACCCTATTCCTATTTATGTTAAGACATGGAATGAAGTTAAAAAAAGATGTGTTAAGATGGGAGAAATTTCAGTTGTCATTGCTGGGGAGAATTTCTGTGATTAAGATGAATGTTTTACCTGGAATGTTATTTTTATTTCAGACAATACCTGTTTTGACAACTGATGCACCATTTAAACAATGGCAGAAGGATATATCTAAATTTGCATGGCAGGGGAAAAAACCACGAGTTCAATACAAGGTGTTACAAGATGCAAAGGGAAGAGGAGAATTGGGTTTACCTGATTTGAAATTATATTGGCTGTTGTTTAGTTTGGATGAAAGAGTGGGTGTTGCCGAGAAATAGAAGGCTTTTGGAATTAGAAGAACATGATCTGAGATTTGGGTGGCATGGATATTTGTGGCATGACAAAGCTAAGGTTAATGTAGATTTAAAAAATCATTGTCAGATGGATGGAGAAGATGATGGAACTTGGAGAGATGCCTAAATTGAGTTCTTTAATTAGAGAAAAGACAATACCTACATTTATTGCTGACTGGAAACCCCTTATGGACATTTTGCATGAAACAGGAAAAAAAGAGAGAGAGAACTTACGATTTATGGTTTTGATGATTAGAAAAATTAGATAAAGAAATAGATAGAAAAAAAGGTTTTTTCCTATATCCAAAGAATTAATTTTGTATTTGTACTTATAATTGCTGTAAAGAAAATCAGAAGCGACTTCTTTTTCTTTCTTTTTATTCTTTCTTTTTGCACGTTTGACTTTTTCTTTGTTTTTCCCCTTTTTCTTTTCTTTACCTTACATTAGCTCTTGTTAGTTTCTAATCTCCTTTTCCATATGTGTGTGTGTGTGTGTGTGTGAGAGAGAGAGAGAGAGAGAGAGATAATGACCTTAGACCATCCTATTCCTGTGATTTAAGGAAGTTGCCTCATCTTGGCTCTTGATACTTCCCATTGTTTTTCTTTGATTTTTGTTTCTAATTAATTATGATGTCCTTGAATGCTTTGTTAAAACGTCTCTCCTTGGCATTATAATTACTCACCAAGTGTTACTTACCTTTCAAGCACAGTGGAATCCTACTTTCAGGTGTATAATAAAAGAAGATTTTATTTTATTGCACTTTAAGTGAAGAATAAAAGCTGCCAGATACAGAAGACGCTTAGCTTCTAGACTGCTTTGATCAAATACAAGCCATTCTGACTTCATTTCTGCGGCTGCACGAACAGCCTGGAATTGTCCCGGTTTTCTTGACCTTGTGCTCTCTGTCCTGGAAAAGCCAGAGCATATGTCTCCTTTTTGGGAGTATTGGGGATATATTTTTATAAGAGTTTTCCATTTTTTTTTTTTTTTGGGTGCCTCCAAGTCAATCTTGACTCTTGGCACCTGCCTGGACTAGTCCCTGCAGTTTTCTTGGCAAGTTTTTCAGAAGTAGTTTGCCCTGGCCTTCTTCCTAGGGCTAAGAGAGAGTGACTGGAGAGAGAGTCACCCAGCTGGCTTCGTGCCCAAGGCAGGACTGGAACTCACAATCTTCCTGTTTCTAGGCTGGTACTTTTAACCATTATACCAAACGAGCTCTCTTTCCACCAATATTATCCTATTAATTAAGGGGTTGTAATCTGAGGTTCTCAGGGCTCCATGGGGTGATTGTGTTCCTGGGGCATCTGTAGGTCAGAAAATGTAAATTGGTGGCCACAGTCATGTGCTTGTAATCTCACTCTGTTGTGATTGCCATCGTGACTTTGTTCACTTCGTACAGATACCCCTGATGCCCCCCAAGTTTTCTCAAGCCTTTGAATTGCAATTTTTAATAAGGCAGAAGGGTGACCTTATTAAGTACTCAGGTTGTACTCATGTTAGCTGCATTTATTTCAGTTCAATTTAAATTGATTGGGGTTTAGTATTTGTTCTGGTCTTATCTAGTTTTGGGGACGTGGGCCCTGAGATGCCCCTCAGAGGCTTAGAGAGGCCCCTTGGCCAGTCAATCATTGCTCCCCACTCCAGCATAACCATTGACTTCCAACAGGCTCTTTTTGAATAAGCCAAATTGGGTCCACTGTGAGATTCAATTATAAATTCTGAGAACATGTCTCCTCCTATCATGGGGGTGGGGAGAGAGAAGAGACTATCTTTGCCCAATTCTGAATCCCTTGAAAGAGGACACTCCAAAAGGGACAGATGCTTGTAGCCAGAAGAACAAGATGGCTGTGAGATCTTCTGGGTTGGTACCATATTCACAAGAATCTATTGCTCCTGGCTGAATTTTGCCAGAAATGGAAACGAAAATATGTGTAGCTTCTGAGTATGGGAGGGAAGTAAAGCTGTAGGTGTGCATGTCCATGTAATTTTTAAAATTTTTTTGCTTAAAAAAAGAGATCATTGGCTTGCTCCATCTGTGTGCTTGGAGGAGCCACATCTAAACTGAATTTCACCTACTGCTTCTCACTTAAGGGAAGAAGGGGGTTGCCTTTCCCTTTCACACATGGGGCTTTCCTGTACTTTCCTCTCATTATGGTTTTGTTTAGAAGTTGGCTTTTTTCCAGCTTTCCTAAAACTCCATCGCTATCTTCTTACAGCTCGGGTTACTCTTGGAGGACAACTAAACAGTGGGATTTTGGACTGATGATGTAAAGTGCCCCGTAGAGTAGGTTGTTGTCGTTTTAATTGATTTGTGGAGGGAGGGGGCCGTGACTGTGTTGAGACAGAGAGACGGAGGCATTTAGCGTACACAACAATTGCATTTGATGTTGTAATGTGAACTGGGTTTTATAAGGCAGTGTCGTAGAAGGCAAATATTGGCAAAGGAACTGGGCTTGTGAAACTCCTAGAAGAGGAAGCCATCTGTTATGGAGTGTGTCTCTCTTACACATAACAGGAGCTTTAGGCTGGATGTAATTTAGGGTAAATCAATAGAGGTATATTGTAGTTTCCAAATCAGAGGAAGGTCGTTTTACTATTCCCTCTAAGCGCTCTTTTGATGTTTCAATTCCACCATCCTCTTTCTGCTCTTCTAGAATTCTTGGGAATTCACCCAAGGGAATCAAGGTTGTTCTACGAAGACTGCTAGATCTTAGAAGGGGCATTTCATCGGAAACACTGGATCGAAGGGCTCGTGCCATCTTGATTGTATGTTCAGGGAGACCTCTGCCTGTGTGCAGAGAGCCCTTTCTGGTGGAGAAGAGAGGCTTCAACATTTCAACGTGATGCTTTGCAGTAGGATGTTCTGGCTCCAGGTTGCTGCAGTAATCCGGCTCAAAGGAAAATGGGGCTTCTTGGCAAAACTTAACCCACGTAAGGTGGGCATACTTGCATCATGCCACTGGGGATGGCCTCCAAGAATATATTTTTAAGGGAGTGTTTTTAAAAGAGAATCCATTAGTTTGAAGAATCACCTTTTATTTTATTTTTTTTTTAAATGAGATTGGTCAGCATATCAGAGAGTAAATGCCATTAAAGAGATGCCGGGCATGCAAAGAATGGTGCCGATGGCTCAGTTCTGAGCAAATGTGCATAAGATAATCAACTAAAAAGTTGATTAACTGGGCAGCAGATGTATATGACGTTTGTGCAAGAGGGTGCATTCATTTAGCTATACAGGATAAGGACTGTGAAAAGCAGACATTGTTTTTAAAAGTGGCATCTCCTCTTCTCTCAGAAAGTACCTGAATATATGTGTGTGCCACAGAACATCTCAGAACACACCTCAGAACACACCTCAGAAGAAAGAAAATATGTTTCTGGCTTCAGCTACATTGCTTTTCTTCATACGAGTTTAATCAATCAAGCAGGCTATCCGTTAATTTATTTGGCCCTGAGATGTCTACCCCCTTCCTCCCTTGTAGCACTTTTACAGAAGTCTTATTCCGTTGTCTTTCTGCCTGTGCAAATTTGGTTATATATTTTTTTAATCTATCAAAAATGACCAGGCTGAAGTACAATTGGGGTGTTGCTGGACGCTTCTGAGCTGAAAAGCGCATCAGAAAATAAGGCGTGGAAAAAAGCTGGAAGTTGCAGCATTGCAACATTGCATGTTGGAAATGGCCTAGACTGGACTCTTTCAACATCTTTACACGTGTACTAGGGTGGGCTTGTGAGCTGAAATTGAGCTAGCTTGAAGTAATGTGCCTGGCGTTTGCGTTCCTCTGAAAAACAAAAGCTACTTTAGCCATTCTGACACCCCTTCCTTTCAACTGACTTTTCTGCATGGCTGTATATGTCCCTCAAGTATTGCTTTGAACTTGGTAGGACCTATTATCTTTCTTTCTTTCTTTCTTTCTTTCTTTCTTTCTTTCTTTCTTTCTTTCTTTCTTTCTTTCTTTCTTTCTTTCTATATTTTTAGTTCAGGGATGACAAATATAGTTAATGCGTTTGGGTGCTGACGTCAAAGCTGTAGCCAGTGAGTAGGTGGAATAGCAAATGTTTGATCTAATCATCTGGGTAAGGATACGTTTCTTTTTTCCTCCTTGGGCTTCTTCTCCCCTTCTCTTTTTAGCAGGGGAAAAATGTTCTAGAATTACTACGGTCATCCAGATTTTTCTAGGTAAAGCTGAAGTCCAACTTAAGATTGGGTTCTTGCTGTGTCGAATTTGGCATTAAACCCTTAAGTTCCATCATTAACTTTGGCAAGGCCTGATTCTCTGATGTAGCATCATTTCAGACCTCAGTTTTTAGACTTGGAGGAATGGTTGGGCTGCTTATTTTCATTTCCACTTGGAAGACTTGTCTCTACAGGTGGCTAATTCTTTCTACGTTTTGTGGTAGAAACCTTGAAGGAGGAGGGAAACAGCTATTTCCAAACACTGTATAGGGTCTCGGTGGCAAAAAAAAATAAAATTGATTGATGCCCCATGGTGGACCAGAGTCCTAGCAAATATAATTGATTGACTTTTGACTCCCTCCCTACAGAGTTTTGAATGAATTTGATCCTGTTGCTGTTTGCTCAAGTGGCCTCAAAGCTCTTCTGCATGGGCTGAACCTGGTTAGGCAGGAACCAAAAATTCTCGAGCCAGACACAACCATGGAGTCCTTGGTGCTCTCTGAGCTCGGTTGTTCATTTGCAGACGTTTCATTACCCAACTAGGTAACATCATCAGTGCCCCTGATGTTGCTACCTAGTTGGGTAATGAAATGTCTGCCATGAAACGTCTTCATTGGGTAGTGAAATGTCTGCAAACAAACAACCAAGCTTAGAGAGCACCAAGGACTCCACAGTTCAACCCTGAGATACGTATATTCTCTTCCATTGGAACCAGACAGAATTGTTACACCAACATGGGGCAGATATCTTCAACTCTCAAGGCCAGGAAAAAATGGTCAAATGTCCATTAACCCAAAAAGCAGTGACGAAAAGGCATAGGATTTAAATAGAGGATAGAGAATGATTTGCCTGTCCTGCCTCAGGCAGATCTTCTGCAAATAGATGACTTATTTCTTGTATGCATTAGAGCAACTGATCTAGCAGTTTCTGCTGGGCTATCTAGTTCCTAAGTGCAGGGTTGAATTTTTGGAAGAACAGAGAGTTATAGCTGACAGTATGACTGGACATACATCAATTGTGGGGCAAACCAGAGATGGCTACCTAACCAAACTTTCCCTTCATGAAGAGAAGGGGGTTATCATTCTTTGCAATTGGCTCAGGACATCATGTTGCTTTCTCTTGACTCCCAG
Source organism: Python bivittatus (assembly GCF_059951505.1). Classification (NCBI taxonomy): domain Eukaryota; kingdom Metazoa; phylum Chordata; class Lepidosauria; order Squamata; family Pythonidae; genus Python; species Python bivittatus. Next base: position 4,197,389 of record NW_028277076.1, on the reverse strand, counting down.
CCTCCATATCCGAGCCCCTTCCCAAAGAAGACTTGATCCCCCTCTCCTAGTTTGTGTTCTCTCTGTGGCTTCCCTAAGGATTTCTTCTAGCCACTGCTTAGGAGATCATGCTTTCTTCCTCTGTAATAAGAAGGGGGGAGACGTGTTGCATGATCCACAAAAGGGGTTATGCTTTAGGGTTGGGTTGGTGGCTGGAAGAAAAAAGTAAGTGGGAGTTCATGCAGGCAGAATAGGTAATGGTTGACTCTCATCATTTTAAAAGAATATCCATGCTCTTTTTTTGTCATGAAACACCCACATCCATTTGCTTTGTAATAGCTCTTCTTTCCGTTGATGCCCTAGTAACAACAGAAGGTAACCTTAGCTAATATTGGATTGTTGTTCTAATCTGTCCTATGCAGCTGTTCCTCTTCTCTGTTACTTATTCTTTCAACATCTGGTTCCCCAATTCCCTTTCTTTCTAGGCCTGAGCCTACCCTTAGATAAAGTCCAGTGGTGGCCTTAGGCAACAGAAGTTAGGAGATGGCAACACAATACTATGGGCATCTACCTTTGTGGCACTTATCCTGCCCTGGGTCTCCTCAGGTCACCTTCGCCCTTTTGTTGTGGCCCTGTGGCCCCCCTGGGAATTAATGATGGCCAGTACAGGCAACTTTTCCAGCTGGAATTGGAAAAAAGGCTTCTGGATTTCTGGTTCTCCAATTTTTAGTTTTTGTGTGTAAGTGGTGTTTCAGATGGCAGGAGAGGGGATGCCAAATTCCATATATTTCTGCCTATCTGCAGCCAAAAATGGGGTACCCAATAAAGAAGGATTATTTGAGGCTGGAGAAACCACAACTTGCTGGGTTTGTGAAATATTGGCAGTCACCCAAGGGACCCCAATGCAGAAGAACAAGGAACAGTGAAAGTTAAGTCACACTGGTTTGTTGGTTTCCTTCATTTAGGAGAAGAGTAAACATTTGCACTTCTTGTAGCCACCTTAAGTGGCGCAATATAGACGTGGTTCTGATAACATTGACTCTGATCCCACAAAATCTTCCTTTACATTCAAAGTTCATCATGAAATTTTCATAAGATTCTTTAGTCTTTTGGCAACAGCAGGCTAGCAAACCTACCCTTTCTTGTGGTGGTGGTGGGGAACCTAATACGTGTATTGTTAATACACGTGGGATGTAAATGTTTTTAAAGGATTTTTTTTTTTGCACGTATGGCTAAAAACAGCTGATACCTCTAACGCCTCTGCAGACACCCATTTCATTGGTATATTTAGATTCTGCAGTGGTGGGTGGTGTAATTCTTTTTCTCTTTGGTATTAATATATATATTTTAAAAAACACAACATTCATTCATGAAGAAAAGCGCACAGGTAATGATGCCAAGTCTTCTGATATGGCTTAATGGCTAATCAATAAAGTATCACTAATGATGACAACTCTGGGAGCAGAGAAGCAACGTTTGCCCCCCAAAAGACTCATCTGGTTAATCTGGGGTTGAGTTCATATTTTGCCCTAAGCCATAGCTTGTTTCAGCTGTAAACTGTTGAGCAAGCTCTAAGTGGTGGCTTAGCCTGAGGCAGGTTCATACCACACTCAAAGACAGTGGTTGAGTTCCCAAAAGACCCACAATCAGTCTATCAATAATATGTAGTATTTTAGCCTGATCTAGTTTTGTTGTGCTAACCAAATCTAGGGTGGATGCAGGATGGATCTTAAATTCACTAGTGCAACTCCATTCACCTTCAAGCAATTTCTCTCACTAATGATGACCAGGCTGATACTTAAATCCAAAGCTGAGTCTCTCTTTCTCTCTCTCTGTCTCTCAGCAACATTTTTGTTAATAAGTTGCTTAAATTACCAAATGGCACAAACATTACTTTACCCCTGTTCTGATCATTGTACCATTTCAATGGATGACTCTACTTTCTCTTGCAGCAAATGTTGAGGCTAAAGCAGCTGGAGGTGACACCCTGTAATTCTGATCTTTTATTGCAGTAATTACAATTGAGTCATTCCCTAGCCTTTCTACTGAGTTGACCTGTCTCTCTCCACGAAAACCATCCATCCATCCATCCATCCATCCATCCATCCATCCATATCTATCTATCTATCTATCTATCTATCTATCTATCTATCTATCTATCTATCTATCTATCTATCTATCTATCTTCCATGTCTGTCTGTCCGTCCATCCATCCATCCATCCATCCATCCATCCATCCATCCATCCATCCATCCATATCTATCTATCTTCCATCCATGTCTGTCTGTCTATCTTCCATCTGTCTGTCCATTCGTCCATCCCATATGTAGAACATGTCACTTCTACTAACTTGGCAAACAATATTTTCTTGGTATTACTTATTTGATTGGTGGAAATGAGACAATTCTCCATCCCAAGGATTCACAGATGATCAGTGGAAGAGATGTTGAATTGGAATGTTCACCAACATGCAACCGCTTTTTCTCTTTAAGAAGCCAAGAAAAGGGTTGAAAATATAATACATGAATATTGTCAATTACCATATTACCATTCTATGGCCCAGTAAATATTGAGAAATCTGGTACATCTGGAAAAAAATCAGACTATAAAATCTTGATTTTATAGGCCAGTTTTTTTGGGGGGGGGAGGGGGAATGAGTGTGTGTTAAGGCATGTCCACTAAAGCCAAACGTCTATTAAATGTGAATTGATGCAATTAATGTTATTTATGTCCATTTATGTTTTCCATGTAATTACGTAATGATACAAATGGCATAAGTGGTGTAATTACACTAATGATGTGAAATGACGCAAATGATGTCAATTGTGTCAATTGTTCAGACTACTTTGGAAACAATTTATTTGTTATTTGGAGATGAAACTTGGATTAAAATTTTGGGTGCTACCTCTAACGTCCATTGAATGGGGGTACAAAATTCAAGGTTTTACTGTAATACTTGCATTCCACTATTGCTCTTGAGCAATGTTCCTGAGCAATCTGGAAGGATGCTACTTGGGATTAAGAAAATGACACGTAATCCACTTCAGAAGAGTAGCAGTTCTCCATGATTTTGTCCAGTCCAAAGTAATTGTGGGAATGGAGTTATTGGAATAGGTGAGTGGGAAGGAAGGAATGTAATGAGAAACCAGGTTGCAGGGAGCAATGAAAAATGAGCCCTCCTAGATATGCATTCTGATGTCGTTTTGTCTGAACCATTAATTGGATCTTGTTTCCCTGTGGCAATTTTGGAATCCCTGTTTTTGACCCTGGACAAGGGAGGAAGACCCATTTTGGGAGGTGGGCTGGGGTGAGACATGAGCTGGTCATGATGGATTAGCTGAGGAAATGGCCTCTATTTATCTCCTGCAGCTTTTCTGGTGCCTTGACTTAATCTCCAGGATTTGATGGATGAGCTCAGGGGATCACTCTGCCCCCCCCCTGACCCCCACCTTGCTCTAGAGAGAAAGAGAGAGAGAGGAGAGAAAGCTGTGCAGCTTTAGACAGGAAGAGCTTCTTTGCTAGCAGAGGGAGAAAGACACGGGATACCTTTGTATGGTAAAGGAGAAGATAGCGAGTTTTTCAGGGAGCTTCTTGCAATGAGACAACAAAGTGCTTATGTCTGCGCCATGATGAAATATGGGTGGCAAGCAGCAGTGGCGACTCATTAATCCTCATTAATAATGCACCCAAGGAAGTCAGCAGAAGGATCTCAGTGCTGTGTCTTATGATTTAAAGGGTGTGAAGGAGCTAAAGGCATCTCTTTCGTCACTCAGGTAGTAAAGGGGGTAGGGAATCCATGCAAAGGAAGGGAAAGAGGAGGAGAAATCAGTGTTTCAATGCAAAAGCAGGCCTAGGTTCCACTTCTGAGCCATATGGTGAAACAAAGGCTGGTTTTGCTTTGAGGGCCATGGGAACTCCCCTAATGATTGGTCTTGCAAAGAAAATAGCTGGCCCCCTCACCTGCAGCTTCAATACCATCACACTCCCAAATTTGTCCACAGGATAAAAGGCCCACAAAAATACAAATGCATTTCTGAGGATTTTTTAAAACAAGTATTGTAATGGTAGGTGGGAATGACCTTGGGAGACTGGGGGAAGAGACACAGCCAAGGGAATGGTTGGATAAGAGACAGCTTAGTCTGCAGCAGGAATCTGGCCATGGCAAAAGTGTCAGAAGGGACCCTCCCTAGTTTCTTGGGCTGTAAAGGCGATGGGGGAGAGAGATCCTTTCGGACTTGCAAGATTCTGTTAATGTCACTGTACAATAAAGTTAGAGCTAGTACTCCTGGCTGACAAGTATGAACTGATGTGGCAATGGGACATATCTAACTCAAGGCTGGAGAAATTAGAATCCAGAGTGGCTTTTATCTGTCCGTATTTGCTAGAGAATCTCCAGTGCAAGGTGAATGGGTGAGACCCAAGGACACCCATTTTGGTTATAATTCTTTGGTTCTCAGTAGCCGTGCTCCCATCTTTTCTTCTGCCAGTTGATTGATTTCATCAATCATCTGACTTTTTCAGTCTTCCCTAATGAAGCCAGAAGACTCGGAGACTATCAGCTCCCTCACGGCTTGCTATCCTTTTAATTTTTATCCCCTTCTGAAGGAAGAAAGGAAAGAAATTCACAGCAGCATTGTTAGGGTGGGAGCCACTGTAGAGAGCTTCAGGTTGGTTCTATCCACCCGCCTACCCATTTCTACCCCTGTTTTACTTCCGAGTATCAGTTTACCCTTATGAAAGACTGGGCTTATGGGGGCTAAATGTAATCTTGGGTTACTTGACTGGATCAACTGATTTCTTGTTGGGGATCACATGACATCCTATCCTCCCGGAATCCAGGGAAACACACTGAGAGAACAGGTTATATGCTAGGGAAGGGATTTTTGACTTGGAGTGATGTTGGGTATTATTTTTTTTATTGCAAACAAGTGAAACAGTAAAAACAAAGGAGATAAACACCCCACTCACATTTGACAGATAGAGTCAGTGTCCCTGTTTATAACTTCTGTTCAGATGATCTGTTAGCCAAAGGGCCTTTCCACTCAGTGAGAGGTCAGGTGCTCCATTTTTGAGAGATGAGGAGATGCCAGTGGGACATTCCCAGTATTCTGGTAGAAAACTCCTATAGTGGAGATAGTCTTCTAATGGGTTACCTCATTCTGCCAATGGGTGATGTTCAACTGGAAGCACTGTAGCATGGCTTACTGTAGATGACAGTGTTCTTGCTTTATATGCCAAAGGCTCTTGGTTCATCCCTGGCATTTCCAGTAGGGGCTGGAAAGAGTCCTGGGTAGAGCCCTGGAGATTTCCTGCCCAGAATTCTAGACTGGATAGACCTAAGAGTTTAGCCAAGTTGAAGCCTTTGTTATATTCTGGCCAAGAGCTCTTTTCACTTACATGGTCTGTGTTCTTCTTTTTTGGGGGGGAGGGGGAGAAGTCCAGCCTACCATAATAATTATCTATAGAGCAGCAGGTGGCAAATTGTTGGACATGCCTAGGAAGAAGAGTGGTTTTGAGAAGAGGCTGGATGGAACAGGCTTTCTGAAGATTGGGTAGTCAGTAACTTGGAGGTAGGAGATGGCAATTAAGCCACCCATTCCCAAAATGAACATAATTAGTACAATTAACTGCCTCTGATGGTAATTAATTGCTTTGAACAATAGTTTCCGGGGACGTGGAAAGATTTGTAAAACCAATGGCACATCTGTAAGTCAGCGTTTCCTCATCCTGAGTAGTACAGCCTGCCCTATCAGAATATGGAGCTTGTTTCTTCAGACCTCAGTGAATAGTTCATCATTTGTTACTTGCTGTCCCTGCTTTCAAATCTTGGATGAAAGAGAGATTGTTCTGGTCAAAGTCTGCTAGAGAAGGTTTCCAAAATGGGATTTATTGATTTATATGCCATGTCCTTGAATCACAATAGATGGTACCATCTAGTTGACCTTAGTTGATTCCCTCCCAACGTAAGTAGGGTTGGCCTGATTAATATTTGGATGGAAGCCTACCAGAAAAATCTCACAGCTGGACTGGAAAGTTGAGAGAACATCCTGGAAGAAAGCAACAATAAATGGCTTTCATATTCTTGCCAAGAAAATTATGGAGAGAAAATGACGTATCTTCATAGTCACTAGGAGTTGAGCCCAACTGGATAGTGTCTATCTTGTTTAAAAAATGTATGCTCTAGAATCAGCATCATGGGACATAAGATATCTCAGAGTCTAGTCTCTAAAATCAGACAAGATCAGATGAAGACCTCTAACCCGATGGCAGATTTTCCCTCCTTCTCCTATGTTGGCCTTCAAAGCCTATTCTTTCCAAGGTTAAGTATCTCCAAACTTGGCAAAACCTTAGCATGGGGTAAGCTAAAGATCTGTTGCTATCTCTATTCTTCATTCTGTTCCACTTGGATCTAAAACCCAACCCTAACCTTGCTAAACGATGGGAAGAGGGCTATATACTTCACAATATGCTACCTTTGTGAAATCAAGACAAAGGAACTTCACATAACAATATGCTGTTTTTATCTCTTTCCTCTTAAGGTTCCATCTCAAATATTCCTTATTCCAATCATTTGCTAGGTTGGGCAGGCACTTAAACTGGAAACCTAAACTCTAATCTCTGTAGGGTTACTCAGGAGGTGGCCCCATGGTATTCAACAAGGCTTACTCCTTGAAAAGTGGATTTTGGAGTACAGCTTTAGCGACAGTGACAAGAACATGAAGCCGAATGAAGAGAGGAGATGACTACCCTTCTAATGTAATTAATGCGTGGCTGGCTATCCTCCTCTTTCAGCGCATGCACTTCTGGGGTTTAATTCAATAACAGCCCAGATTTTAAATTTACTAGGTTGTTACCAGTTGCCTGGAGCAACTGAAACCTGTTTTCACAGCAGGGGGAGGAAATGACAAGCACAACGTGTGTGCATGTGCATGTTTAAAAGCCACCGTGGTAGGAAACCAATTAAACAAATAGGCCCGCAATTGTCGAGGCTGATGGCATAACAAGACAGAATGGATGGAGAAGGAGGCTGCTCTTGGATCTGATATTCAGGTTCTGCTGCCTTTGAAGCTGCCAGACCGTGATCCAGAGAACTGAGCTGAGCTGAACCAATAGAGGGTATGTGGTTAATCACTCTGGAGAATAAGAAAACAGATAACTTGAGGCATATCTTGGCTACTTTGCTTTGTGTAAGATCAGACTCCAAATCCCTCAAGTGAAGCTGGGAACTGGGTGGTGTGATGGTCTTTATCATTTCCTTGGACTGCTTTCCCTTGCCTCGATCACTTAGTGAAAGCTACTAGGATAGTAATGGCTTGCCAGTACCCTTGCCTTAGGCCTGGCTCAGTTGTAGAAGAAGACAAGATACTCTCAGAACAAGTCCTACTCCCCAAGAGGAGACGAGTTGGTGACCTCCATCTGTTTTGGCCAGTCTGCCATCAGCTCCAGCCAGCAGGGCCAAGGGCAAGAGATTGTGGGAGATTTTGGAGAACATTTGCTGGTTCTCTTTCCAGTTGTCCATGAATACTTAGAAGAAAAGTAACAATTTATCTCCATTATATCAGTATGTTTGTAGGAAGTCCATTTGGTTTTCTAATATAATATTTGTGTAGTCCCCTTCCCTTCCCTTCCCTTCCCTTCCCTTCCCGAATTCTCTACTGGTTCTCATCTCAAAATGATTTCCCATTCCTTCTGAAGAGAAAAGAATTCAAATCTGGGTTCTACTTGAGACTATTCCTCTCCACCCATTCTGACTTTTGAGCCAAACCCCAGAAGAATTGCAGCCATGTTGCACAAATCACGCGCCTGTGAGGCATGGACTCCTTTCCCCGACCTGGCTGTTTCCAAGGGTTACCGAAAGAGAGAAATCTCTGTGATCATAATAAGCAAGAGGTAGAGACAATGACAAAGCAAATGTCAGGTTAGCTTACAGGGGAACGGAGATTCACCTACACCTACACCCTACACCCACCTCTTGATCTTGAGGACTCCCTTCTTCCTGGTATCTTGTCTCAGTTCTGCTGCATTGTTTAATTAGCCTCGGTGGGACTTCAGCTTTTCTGCTTGCTTGCAAAGCTGAGAAACAGATCCCCAAATCTCACCTTATCCTCTCCCCTTCCCTGTTATTAAAATGATTGCAATGGGCAAAGGCATGTCTTAAAAATGGGATAATAGGGATAAACCTAGTTATCCCCTAGTGGACTAGTTTTCCCAATCTGATGTCCTAAAATTCCTAGAAGGACCCTGGAATAAGTCAACCAAAGTGCTCCTTGCAATTTTTGATGTGGCCGAAGAGGAAACTTAACACGCAAGGAAGAATGATACTTGTTTTATATATGCAATTTTTATTAAAGACTTTTAAAAAGGAAGGTTAAAAACGAATACAAGCTAATATAAAACAAGAAAAGAACAGAGGAAGAAAGAAATCAAAGAGAAAGGGAAAAGTGCAAGAAAGGGAAAAAAAGTAAAAGAAAAATAGAAAAGAAGAAAAAAAGATACAAAAATAGCTTCCGATCTTCTTTACAGCAGTTCTAGGTACAATTATAAATTTACCTCTTACTCTATGGTGACAACATAACTCTCTTCTTTCTATAATCTATCCAGTCTAATCATCAGAACCATAAATCATAAGTTCATTTCTTTCTGTTTTACACAAGAAGACCATAAGGGGTTTCCGGTCAGCAATAAATGTAGATCCTGTCTTTTCGGTGATCAAAGAAAGAGAAGAATTACACGAATGGTGCTAAACCAACCAGATGTGCTCTTAACTCAGTTTCAATTAAACCAGAGGGGTCAGGTTTGCCCTGGCCCCAATCATTTACCCCTTTGCCTGGGGTTGAAGGATCAAGTGCCTTCTGAAAGGAGGGGACCTCTTGCATCCAAGACTTTTATCTGCAGAAGTTAGAGAATGTAATGCTGGAAATGCTTGAAGAGCAGGACAGGTCCTGCCAGTTGAAGCTGTGGGTAGGAAATGCCATTCTTAAGTGTTGTTCTTTTAAAGAAATGATGCTGTTCTTTGCAAGTAACCGTGTCCCTGTCTGCCTAAACTCTCAGGTCTAATGAAAGGCCCTTCCTTTCTTGCGAAGAGGTGTATTCAGGAAGGGCTAAGTGCAAAAGAAATGATCCTCTACCTGGCTGCAATTAACAATGGAATGCCTTGCTTCAGGAAGCCAGGCTGGCATCTGGTTGGTCTTTGGCCAACTTTTTCGGCCCTTTTCTTTACAGACAATGCAATGTTTTCCTGGGAAATGTGAAAACCAGCTTCTGCCTGCTCTTATTAGTTAAAGCTTACTGAATATTTTCTGCAGGCTTGCTTGTTCTTTTTTAAAAAATGATTTAAATGATCGGTTTTAAATGTAGGCTGGCCTGGGTGGGTGTCATTTGAACGTAGGTATAAAATAAAATAACGAAGAGCTTATTAATGAGAAGTGTGTTGGTCTTGCCATTTTCTGATCCTTTTCTAACCTCAGGGAGATTTTTTTCTTCTTCAAAAAATAGCATTGGTCTTAGGATTTTCAATACCACAAGTCCCATAATTGATAGTCCTGTCACATTTTGGGACCTTAGGAAAATCCAACTCCCTTTTCTTCCTGGGAATCTTTTTCAGCATTTTTAATCATACCGTAGTGATGATGTTTGGGGTGGATGAATAGAGTGTTGGTTGTTGGATTTTTTTTTTAAATCACCAAGAGCTTTAGCTGTTTAAAAATCTGCAATGCAGTTCTTTGAGCAAAGATAAACTCTCCTTCAAGCTGAGTTCAGCTCCTAGTAACTATGTGGACAACTTGACTGAGTGTTCTTGGCAGCAGTAAAAAAAGTTATTTGTCCTTTCTTTCTTCTTGGAAATTTTGGTTTTAAAATTCCCAGTCTGGTGGACCATCCTGTGATCTCCAAGTGGTCTCCCATCCGGATCTGGCCCAGCTTAGCTTTCTGAGATCAACCAAGATTGGCCAAGTGCTCCTTTACTCCTTGAGCAAAGGCAAAGGCTTCTTTAAATCGAGTTTGACTCCTGATAGCTTAAACTTGGAAATGTTTATTATTACCTTTTTTTGACTCAGAAGTCTGAGTTACATAAAAAAGGGGGAGGTACCTTAGCAGAAAAAGCAAGTCCGAAGAGTTTGTAATGATTTTCAAAATAAGGTATACAAACACTTTTTGTCCCCCAACTATGTTAATTGGGTGAAACTGGATATGAAGTTCCACACTGTAGGAGAAGTGCAAACATTTTTTGCCTTGACAGCTCTCATATGCCTTTGGAAAATGGCCAAGTCAAGCTGAAGCTAAAATAGATATTTTTCCTCCTCTTTTTGCACAACAGCATTGCTAGGATTTTGGAAATGACCTTTTCTTTGGGAACAGGAGCTTCACAAGTTGTCCTGATTTTTTTTTCTTTTTAAATCTACAGAATACTGGAGAGGTCCACGTATGCGCCATTGAGTCACAAAGGAAGATTTGGGTGGCAAACTTCAAGCTTAGCTCATTATCTTGCAAAGCACAAGAGGCATGGCAAAGATCTTGCTTAGAACGTAGCTGGGCTCCTTGATTGAGAGTAACGTAAAAAATAATCAGCACAGACAGATGGAAGAGAATTCATCTAGAATTCATCACTTAGCAGGAATGCATTGCACTGAGCAGAGAAAGGAGCATTTAGTTAATTGCAGGGATGGTGAGAAGATATTTACCCAATGATTTTTCATGTCTGGTGGCTCCTGGATACACTGAACTGGATGCGTTCAGCTGGAAAATAAATACATAAGCAAGGAAATTCCAATTCTTTAGGGTCACTTTTTTTTTTTTTTAAATTGGTATGGTTCCTTTTAACTTCCTGAGAAATCACCCACAACAGCTGTTTCACGTTCATGACTAGAATCTGTTTGCTCAATGGGATTTTGAGTGTGGAAGCTGAAGGAGGAACTGGGGGCCACGCAAAAGCCAATGAAAATCTTTGAGGGAGCAGGCAGATGTATCCTGCTATCCATGAAGCAAAATGTAATTTCACTGGGTTTTTTTGAGAGGGGAGTGCGTGCATGCAGAAACCCTTTTGCCCAGACTCAAAGACTTGGAAGTATATTGCAGACGATCTTGTCTGACCCTCTGTTCACTGGAGGATTGCAATGCAGGATGGTCGACAGGCGACCTACATTTTGTAATGACTTTGTTGTGAGACGACTGTTCTCTTGTTTGATTTTAACTCTGAATGTTTAATTATTGCATTCTTTAAAATTGCTGCAAGCCCCTTGGAGTCTGGAAGATTGGGCACGCACAGATCTAAATCCAGTACCTCCGACGGAAAAACCTCCCGTCACTTCACAACTTATTCTAACCGTAATATTACTGTCCAAAGGTTAGCCATCATCTATTTCCTTCTCATTTCTATAAACGCTATTCCTGTCCTCCACAGCCACATTTTTCTTTTCATCATACCCCTTCAGATATTTGGAAACAACGGCCTTGCCTCTCTTCTGTTCTCCAAACTAAGCCTCTGAAATTTTTCACGCAGGACCGTCTTTCTGTGCTCCTGACACAATCATGGAACCGGTTCAGTGGAGTCAAGGAGGGAATAAGGCCTATTTCCAAGTGGGGCTGTCTGTTGTGACAAATTCCATTCCCTGATGATTCCCTTTTGGGAAAAAAATTCAGCTGGATGTGGCTAGTCCTCCTCGGCCACTGCGAATGCATTTAGTCACTACCTTTTAAAATAATACTTTAATATTTAAGATATGAGGTATTGCAACAGGAGACACTTCATATATCTCCCATTTCACACCCCAAGAGTTATCACTTTGATCTATACCTTTACAGCAGTTAATAAACAGAGTCAGAATACAGCTTGGACTGGATTCATCTGCCCTTTCCTCCAGCAATTTACAACTTCTAATTTTATTCCTAAGCAATATCTTTTTCCCATTGCTGGATTGATGGCTTCTGAAGTCTTTGCCAATGATTGGAATTTCAGTTGATTCATTTTTTTCATAAGAACTTGAAAGGATAAAGTCTCCTTTGAGTCAAATTTGGCTCCTGGTGCCTTGATGGATGTGTCTCTGTTGTTTTCTTGGCAACATTACAGAAAAGGTTGCCAGGAATTTTTTTTTTTTTTTTTTTACTTCCCCGTGTGTCCTACCTTTCTAGATTTCCTGGTGGTGTCTCATTCCAGGTACAGTGTTGTTTAGCTTCCAAGTTCAGACAAGGTTGTTGTTACCTGCCGAGACCATAAGCTTTCCCCGAATTTTAAAATAAAAATGAATAAGCTTAGGAAAAGTTAAACACTGAGAGCGAAAGGGTGGCTCTTTTGAGGCGGAGAGCATGAAGACATCCTTCATTTTGCTGAGCATTAGTGTGTTTTCAATCTTCCGCCTGCTGGAGGATTTTAGTTAGGGCAGGCTTGGAAATTTAAAGGAGTGGTTAAAGTCTGCTTTGAAAACAAGGTGACTTTTAACAGGTCCCTCATTCATTCTCCATTTTGGAGGTTCATCCAAGCCAGAGAAAAATTCTGATCTCCTCCTTGGACGGTTCCCTGCCTTTCTCAACCATGTGACACCAAAGGATTATTTTAACCCTGGGCAGATAAGATAGAAAAGGGCTGACATTTCTCTCTCCTTTCCTTTATCCCCTCAAGAGTCTTTCTGAGGGCAACCGAGACAGAGATGCAGTTCTCCCAAAGACTCAGGCCACACCGATACTATCCTTTCTAAACCCAGCTCATTTTTGGAGAAAGATCGAAGCCGCACTTCGCTGTGGCATGCAATTACTTGAGGAAGAACAGAGGGAACCTTTGCACTTAGGAAAGACCTTCTCAGTCCACTGTCTCAAGCAAGCACGTGCAGATTCCTTCTCCACACTGAAACTGCCAAATCAGTCACTGTCTGGTAGAGCAGGTAGACACTCAGTCAATGGTCCAAGGAGGGCTTATCTCAGCAATAGAGTTCCTCATGAGAAAAGACCTCCTTGGGAGTAAGGCTGTGCTCATGAGTAGGGGTTTTGTAAGGGCTTCTTGAATGTGCTCCACTTGGGGGTGGAGCTGTGAAAGTTCAGGCTTAAAAGCTTTCAGGTTCCTGAATAATGTCAGTTCACAGCTTCTCTTTTGGTGGTGTGTATCTTGCTACTTGTGTCCTTGTTCAATGGATTGTACTTGATACTTGGACTTCTCTGTAGCTTTTCAGGTTGGTCCTAAGAAAGGATTCTCAACTGCACAAAATCATGGTGGAAGGGGAGGTCAGAATAACTTGGCTTGATAGATTCATGGGGCCTTGACAAGCTAGTGTTGTCCAGGTGGGAGCCTCCAGGTCTTTCTCCTTTTTAAGAAACTTTGTTGGCAGGGCGAGGTGGGGGAATTTAGTCACGAAATGGCAGGTGGAAATTTCAGGACTCTGACAACCTGTCTAGGTTGGCCCTGATGCAGATTGGAAAACCTGCCCACTTCTGCTGCATGAGCTCAACTCCTCTGAATGAGTGTGCTAATGGTTAAACCTAGAGTGAGAGCTGGCCTGTGTTGTATTGGTCTTGCAGGCATGGCAGAATATAGGATACGCTCTGGATATAGGAGCAGCTTTTAGGATGGACATGAAGGCATTGTAAGAAGTTGAAATGCCAGCTAGAGCTACGTGCTGTGGGTTCTTTGGCGTGGAAGAAAAAATTAAATAAAAGAGAGGGGGCAGTTGTATCTATGACCTTTTAAGAAATTAGACCAAGCAATTGCCCAAGGATGTCAGATCTTTCATCCACCAGTTTCCTCTACCTGTTGGTTGCATTTGCAGTTTCCTCCTTGTTGTAGTTACCCCTTCTATTTGTTCCTAAGAATCCTTTCTTGGGATGTGGGTGATTTTAATAGCTTACTAAAATTTATACCCTGACTAGTTCCCAAGACTCCAAGATGATTCATAACCCGGTTTCTTTTTGCAGTTCCCTTCTCAATTTCTTTCTCCCTTTTCTTCTCATTTTTTAAAGTAACATTACTCATTCCAGTGACTTTCCAAGAGTTTCCAGTAAGACAGTGCCAGGAAAAAGGAAGCAGGCGGAAACAGAAGGCTGAACTTTGTATGAATTGGGTTGCATGACCTGTGAAGGAACTGTTTACTAATGCATAGGAGTAATACTTCTAGCTTCCTCTAATCTTCAAATACTTTCTAGAGATGCTGCTAGCATTCTAGTGAGGTAGGATGGTGTAGCCATGAGAACAATGTGTCTGTTTTGCTCTATCTCCATTACTCAGTGTCTGATTTTAAGTTTGTTTTGCCATGTTTCTGCAAGAGTTTGCAAGGCTTGGGGAAAGAACTTTGCTGGATCGCATTGTGTGTGCAATTGAGAGTGTGTCTGCTTGCACACATGTTTTGGTGTGCAAGCAATTTTCTTCAGCAACGTACCTTTTTATCCCCGGGTTCTATTGGCAGTTTGGTTTGCATTGTGGTTGTTGCCCTCCATTTGTATTGAAGCATTGGGATATGTTTTTGAGCTAGGAAACTGCATCACCATTCAAGGTGCGGTATGAATTTCAAAAAGGAGATTGTGTTTCACTCTCTGCAATTCTTTGAAAGGGCAAAACGACATGGATTTGCCTTAGAAGATAAATCTTATTTTTGTTGTTCTGAAATGCAGCATAGATGTTTTAGACCCCTCAGTTTTATAAATGTGACAGGATAGCTCTTTTTAATTGGAAGGGCATGACTTTAGTTGTAAGATGCACAATAAATATTTTTTCCCCCATTTTAGACCTACATATCTGGATGCATTTGAATCAAAGAAATAAACATGGATTTACATAAAGTTGGTGATGGGGAATGCGCCAAGCATGAACATAGTTTTGCATTTTAAACTCTCTTAAATTGCAGCAGGGTTAGAAATGGATGTGGGGTGGTATCTGGTGCCCCATTTCTGCTATGACCCATTGTTATTTGGGGAATGAGTTCTGTTTCATAGGGGAAAAAAAGGAGAAAGGGCCAGTGGTAGGACATCTGCTACCTAGAATGTGGCAATAGATTGGTAGGTCCACCTTTCCTATGCTTCCACCTGTCTTTTCAAACTACCCTTGGGAAGTCAAGGGACAACCTGTTGAAGGAGAGAAATTGGGGAAGGGCAACTTCACCCCCAAGGCCATCTGAGAACTATTGGGTCAGGGATGAGGAGGTCTGATGAGGAACTTCTGGACAATATGTTGGCTTCTCCTTTTTTTATAAATGAGCAATCAAAGGTGATAGATAAAGGGACCACATCCTGGTGCAAATCTGAGATGAGTTTTCTTGGAGCACTGGTGGTTATTGCTTCAAATTCCTTTCAGCAGCTTGTCTGTCTCACTTCTGGGCTGGGAACACGTTGAAGGCAATATCCTTGAGAGATGACCAGAAAAATCCTTGTGGGCCCTTTTTGTATCACGGATAGATGCAAGATGATATTCTAATGCTGCTTTTTTCTTTTTCTCTCTTGTCCTTGGTAGGATTCTGGCTACAGCTGGGACCCAATTTGACCTTCGAACGCTGAGAGCTGTCCGTGTGCTGAGACCACTGAAACTTGTCTCAGGAATCCCAAGTAAGTGGGGGAACTTCTGGGGTGGTGTAAGTTGGATTCCGATTCTCATCATGCCTTGCCACCTCCTCTCCTTCCAATGGACAGTGCTTATTTGGCTCAGCTGGGGTGGGTGTTCTCTGAAGCTCCTCATGGTGTGAAAATAAAGTCAAGTCTACTTGAAAATGAGCTTGACTTCTGATGACTATACGAATGTGTCCCTGTTGTTTTCTTGGCACAGATATGGAAATGCTGTGCCAGTGCGTCTTATGGGATCTTTTTTACATCCTCCCAGTCTAGCCTGTAATGTTGGATTTCCTGTTGAGGTCTCCCACCCAAGGCTAACCAGATCAGACTCCTCACCTTTTTGTGCTCAGCCAGTTCTGATGAAGTGCTTCCACCCATTTGGGCCCATTGCCAAATCAAATAGAGAGGAAGTTTCTGGCCCTCGGTGGCAACTATTTCATTTTTAAAAAGTTGTTGAAAAGATGCTAACTCCATACCTGTGCAATGTAGAGCTTCAGCACCGACGTTTCTTGGCCTGAAAAAGTGCTCTTGGGGGCCAAGGAGATTCTCAGCAGTTGGCTGGGACCAGCTCTGGTTGGCTCCGCACTTTCTGCCTAAAATTATTAGCCTCCTTGACTTCAGCTTGTCTCCCTCAGTTTAACTGAAAAGATGACTCATGTCAAGGAGGGACATAGGGGTTGATTGATGCTTCCACTGACTGATGTCTCTTTTGGGGATTAGCCAAGAAAAGACATGAAGACAAACTAAAGCAATTAAATGGGGAGTGGGGAGGATTAGGACCTGGTGCTTCAATTTTGTAGAACTTTGGGTGTTATTCCTTTCTCTTTCAGCTGTTGACTTGGTTTCTCTTCTTCCTACAAATGCTGTAGTTAAAGAGTACCCCACCCCATTTGCATCACTCAGAAATTGCTAAATTGTCAACATTTGGTGATACTGTAGATTTGCTAAAGTTTTGTGAGGGTTCCTCTGCCAGGAAATTGCTGAAATATTCCTTGGGGGAGTTGCTTGAGAAGTCAGCACCCTTGGGTAGGCCCTTGTGAAGATTCGGTCTTTGTGCCTGAGATCTGGATGATTTGGGTGCAACTGTGCAGCCAAATCAAGGTCTGGATTTGAATCCAAGCTGGTGGAAAACCCCAGAGAGCTAGGCTATGATTTAGCAATGCTTGGGGAATGTTGCTTCCTTCCTGAGATACTTCTTGGTTGGAATCCTCTCTTTGCAAAGATTCTCCATGGACTGATTTTTTTTTTCTTGCTCAGGTTTACAAGTTGTTCTCAAATCCATCATGAAGGCGATGGTACCTCTCCTTCAGATTGGCCTCCTCCTTTTCTTTGCCATTGTGATGTTTGCTATCATTGGATTGGAATTCTACATGGGCAAGTTTCATAAAGCCTGCTTCTCCAATGAAACAGGTGGGTGATGGGAAGACCAGTCTAACAAGACAGCTTTTTGGGGGGAGGGCACATAGTGGGAGAAAATGCTGAGCTAAACGGTTGCCAGATCTCTTATGCTTATAACACTCAAGGAATAGGTGAGTGGCTTTATCACACAGTTAGAAACAGAATACAACCTTGCATGTTTCAGGCAGGCCACTGGTTCTGGTTTTATCTTCACGAGAATTGAATGAACACAATGCAAGTTTTTTGTTTTAAACAGTATAACACTGCTCTATGCCTTGGTAGTGATCTTGCTGATTAGATGAGGGGTGGGCGGCCAGTGGCCCCAAGTCCCCTCATCTGCAATCCCCACGCCACTCTGAGATTGCAATGCTGAAATTTGGCCAACCAAACAGACCAGTGTTGGTAATGCACTGTTGTATGGCTTTGGTGTAAGGGTGAAGATAATCTCTTGACTCCTATAGTCTTCCTTTTCCCACCTTTAATCTTGCTACCAAAATAAACCCATCACATCTTCTCCAGTGATTATCATTCAAACATTGCCCTTCCTAAAAACCAAGCAAGAGAGGAAAAAAAGTTTGTCTGTCCTTGGTACCAAGTGCACGGGACTATTTGCATGAACCTTCCTTCCATCCAGAAGGTCAGGAGGCTGAGTGGTGGCCCTCACGACCTGAAAGCTTTCCCCTCCCTGTTCTAGCTGGAAAGATAAATGACTGATTTCTAGATGTATATGATAAACAATCCTGCTGCACTGGAAATTCTTCCTGCTCATTCTGATGAGAGGAGTTATAAAGGTCTGCTCCAGGATCTTCACAGATGGTATCCATTTCTCAGCACAGCCATTGAGATAGTGTGACCTTTTGTGCAGCCACAGGTGGACAGTTCAGACAGAGTAAGACTCAAAGGTCTTACATTACATTAAGTTATGCAATTGAAAGACTTGTATTAAGGATCTTTTGGAGAAATTTACTTTTAAGTGGCAAGGAGTATTTCGGCACTTTTCAAACTCTGGCAAGCTGGCTCACTTTGGAGGCTATTCATTCTTCAAGTGGAGTCCTCTGCTATTGTCCCAAAGACTGACCTATATATCTGCATTAGCTCTAGCTTTGTCTCATACAGTAGACTTGACTTTAGCCTATTAGAGCACTTCAGCAGAGGAACCAGTAGTCCAGTCAGCTGATGGCCTCCCCTTCACTAGATGTGCCCAAGCAGAAGACGAATATCCATCTGACAGGGATGTTTTCATCTGGATTCTTGCACTGAACAGGGGAGTGGACCTGAGGACTCAGTGCCCCCCACCGACTCTAGGATTCTAAGCCCATCGCCTCTGGTGTTATGTGGATTGTGGGAACGGCAGTTCAGCACATTTGGAGAACATCAAGCTAGGAGAGAAGTTCACGCAGATATGGAAATTAGAGTTACTCGGGGCAGAAGAAAGCAAAATGTTTGCTCTAGCTTGCTTCTGAGGGAGGACAATGGTTAAGCTTCGTATTCAGTTTTGCCATCTTTCTTGTGAATTTTCCACTTTCTCTGCAGGTGAGAGACTGGGAGATTTCCCATGTGGTGAAGACTGGCCGGCCAGGCGCTGTGAAGAAGGGACATGCAAAAAATACTGGGAAGGTCCCAACTTTGGGATCACCAACTTTGACAATATCTTGTTTGCTGTGCTCACCGTCTTCCAGTGCATCACCATGGAGGGATGGACCGATATCCTCTATAATGTAAGTTTTGCAGATGCCAGATGAGCAAAGGCCATCCAATTAAGTACATACTGTGGAGGGGAGAGCCATAAGTATATCACTCCCATATCCTGCTTAGGATCTTCTCAGTTGGCCATCATATGACAGCATTTTGGATTTCAGAGGACTTGGGCTGGACTCGGTAGGGTTCCTTTTTTGGGAACGCTGCATTAAAAAGTTTGCAGGGATCCCATAACTCCTCTTTTGTTAAAGGTTTTGTTTCTCTGGGATCTCAAAACTAGGTTATATGCTGTTGGATGATAAGGTTGGTCTGGAAAGTTGTAACGAGTGCTGGGCAAACTTCATATTTATGGGAACTGCTTTGCTTTATGCTAGAATCCATCAGTTGGAATGTTTTCCCCAAGAGACCAGCTTTGGATTAAAAAAAGGCCCTGCCTCAAGGCTCTGCTCTAAGTACTAGAACTGGAAGGAGATGGCACATTTTTCCAGATCAGAATCCACCCCCCTCTGAGTTGCTCCAGGCTTTCTCCATTTCAGATATATAATTTATGGTGGGGGGAGAGAATAATTGAGCTGCTGCTATGGTTACATAATTGGGAGTCAAATATCCTTTCAGATTTACTGGAAAAACACTCAGGGAGTTACTTCTCAGATCCAGCAATACCGTACTATAAGATCTGGGGGAAACTAGGTGCTTTGAATGCATTTGTTTACGGCGGGGGGAGGGAGAAGTTTGGCTTAGAAGCCATTTTGCCTTTGGGCTCCATTAAGGAGCTCTAAAGAGGGGCTGTGGATTTGAGTGCCGCCAGTCTTTGCTGCTTCGTTTGTTTTCAGCTTAGTCATCTAGGAGTGGTGACATTTCCCCCCTTTTCAGTTGAAACAAGGGAAAGCTTTTTACCCAGGTTTTATTTGGGAAGAGTTTTATGCTGGAGGCAGACAGGTTAACGCATCCACGAGGCTTTGAGAAGAAGCTGTGAAAGGGTGTTGCCTTCTTGAAAGGACAAGGCTGAGGAGAGGCGGAAGAAGGGTTTCTGGGTTTGTAAGGCACAGGACGACAGAGTTCAAGAAATGCCCTTTGAAATGACTAGGCTTTTTGGATAAAGCAGAAGGACGGATACCCTAACACCCTGACTACGATGGTCCATTATCTTCAAGTATTAGAAGCGCAGAAGTTGGGTTAGAAGCATTAGAAGTGGATGGGTGCAGTCTGCTCCAGCTGGAAAGCTTCCAAGGGAACAGTCTTTTGTGGATGGCGGGGAGCTGATTTATACCAAACTTGAAACACCTTTCCTATTTTGTGGATCTCCTTTCCCAGGATCAGTTCATTTCCCTGAATAAGGAAGGGAGATGATGGGAAGGCCCCCATCTTGCGGGCTTGGCTCAGTTTGTTAGGACAGCAGACCTCTGTTTGCTTTTTGGCAATTATTAATCCTGTGGAGAATCTCATGACATTTAAAAGGGGAGGGGGAAATCGGTTGCTCTTTAACTCCATTAATAACATTTGTATTTGTAGGGAGAGAGGGCAGATCTTTAAAAAAATTCATGATGAAACAAAATAATTATCCCTCCCTTCCTTTTCC
The DNA here is from genome assembly GCF_059951505.1 of Python bivittatus. NCBI lineage: Eukaryota > Metazoa > Chordata > Lepidosauria > Squamata > Pythonidae > Python > Python bivittatus. Next base: position 4,177,216 of record NW_028277076.1, on the reverse strand, counting down.
ATCCCATTGCTCATCTTCGATCCCTGTTGAGTAATCTAGAATAAATCGCTTCTTTCCCACTAATAAGTAGACATTCTTGGGTAAATACAGAGTTGAATGTAACTAGATAAGGCATTGTCAAAATATTCTATTAATGGGCTCCTATTTTCAAAAAGCATTTTTTCATTTACTGTTCCAAATAGCTGCAGAAGGCTTTTATTTCTTGCAGGAGGTGGTTGGTCACAAGAGTTTCCAAATATATATGGAATTTTTTTAGCAGATCCTGCACTGAGCAAGGGGTTAGATTAGATGCTCATAGATCATGATTCTATGAGATGCATGTATGCTTTGTACCTGTAAAACGATAATCAGCTTATGTAGTTTATCATTCCAGGATCATACAGATACAAGAGATTTTGATCTTATTTAAAAATGGAGTGTTTCTGTGATTTCGTCCTCATTTTTGGTATACTTCTTGAAAAATAAGCATCTTTGTATAACAGAAGGTTACTTTGTAGGAGTCCATATTGTTTTTAGCCTCCAACCATTTTGGAAAAACATGCTTTAAAAACTTTAAATGCATCTTAAATTGGGAATTTTCCCCCCCACTTTGAAATAGCCTGCTAATATCCTCTCTTGCTATGCTGTAATGAGAGGGGTGACCGTATGAATGGCTTAAATAAATAAATCTGGGAATTTGGAAATTGATTTTATCTAGGCACCACCTTCAGAAAACTGTACCAGCACTTATTTCAATGAGGGAATACAAGATCCTACTTCAATGTTGCCTGGCTAGATTCTTAGAATCTGAATCTAATAGATTTATGGGGTAAAGATTCTTTCAACAGGAATGTATCTTCCTTACAGACACTAGAAGACGGTAAAGATCATTCCATTCTGTCAAGGCATAAAGACAGTAATGATTAAGAGTGTGGATATTGTCTAAGATCCCATTGCCTTGTCACTTAATTCAGATAATTGATCTGACAACTTGAAATGATTTGGGAAACAGAGGCAATCAGATGCTTCAGTATAAAGCATTGAATTGCATCTGATTTTCTGAACTGATTTTTAAAAAGGTTTAGAGGTCCCCTCCCAACTGCCCAAACAATTCAAAAGCTAATTCAGCTGGAGGATTCAAGTCCCTAGGAATCTATTTTCTCAATGCAGAAGTGTGTAACTTCATTTTTATGAAGGAACACGTTGGGTCTCTGAATAATGTGCCGTGAGTTGCACTCCAAAATGTTGGAAGGTTTGGACAAAAATAGTGATTGGATTAAAATAAAATAGAGCTATCAGTTATTAATCCCCATGGAATTGAGAGCTTTCCCCCTCCTACTGTGTTAACATTTGGGGGACCCATCCAATCCCTGGAAACCCTGAAAACTTTACATGGTGCCTGAAATGAGTTTAAAGATTTTTTGCATGGTTGGCAAAACCAATATTATTTCCCCAACTCACAAAAGGGAAGGAAAGTAATTAGAGGGGAAAAATATGTATGTATGGCTCCAGAGTAAGTCCTGAAGCAATTCAGAGAATGGAGGAATAAGGGGGATTGATAGAAGTGTGAAAATATATTGTTTGTCATTATCCATTTCTTTTGAACTGGTCCCAGAGGTTCATGGCATTGAAAATTAATTCTAAGCCTTTTTGCTAATGGCGGGTAAAGAAGCAAGGCCCTTCTTATCGAGGACGATAAATAAAGAATGACTATTAGTAGCCTTAAGGAAAGAATGAGGTGAGCAAATCTCATGGCTAAGCAAAAGAAATATCTTTCTGCTATGTAAGCATCTGTATCAGCCTGATTTTGGAGGAAACAGTTGTTCCAGGAGTGAAAGCTGGGATAAATAAGGTTTTTGAAGCACTATGAAAATGAATGAACTGGGAAAAGTGGAGCATGTCTCTGCTCCAATGATCCCTAAATCCCCATTCCCAAGTATCTACTGACGGGAGCAGCATGTCAGGTTCTCACTTGTCTAAGCTCCCAGAAGTCCTCTTCTCTCATGAATACCTAATGGGATTTTTGAGAACCTGTATAGGTGAAAAGCTTTGCCTTAGCCACGGGAACCTTGTTTTGAATCCTGTCAGTTCTCTCTTTCAACCCCTTAAGAGCTCATTTCTGTTGATTTCCTATTATGAAGGAGTATATTGTCAGAACAATGGTCTATCCAAGAGGAAGGAAAACTTCCAGCTTGGAATAATGAACCAAGCTGAACTAATCTAGAATTCAGTCTTCACTTGGTCAGTACCGAGTTAACCATTTGTGGCTCAGGTACTTAGCATTGTGGACTTAGTCCTACTAGCTGTGGTGGGGTAGATCGTATGTTGGGGAGAGAGTGAGTTTAAAAAATGGAATCCTTCGATGAAAGGTCCATTCCTGATGACACCCACGTTTTAGCAGAGATTGGGGATAAGTGCCCATGTGCCTCATCTTCTCCTGCATAAGGAAGAGTGCTCCATGGAGATGGAGGAAGAGGAGGAGGAACTTCCTCTGATGGAGGAAGGTCTATACCAGTCGCATTAGCAGGAGCACTGATGGGAAGGGAAAGGGCACTTCAGGATTCACTTGAAATCTCCACGGAACTGGTGGAGTTCTCAATCCTTTATTAGGCCTGTGGGCCTGAGATTGCTTGTCCCTGCTATAAAGGCACATACACCAGTCCTAAATCAACATAGTTTCCACAAGGGCATGTCATGCGCTTTCAAACCATATCACTGGAATCGCTGGCCTGGAGCTCAGCTTGGCTCTGGCAAATTCTTCACCTGATTCAGAAAAGGGAAAGTCCCAGATGATGGGTGCTAGACAATGATGCCCAGCTGCATAGGGATTTAGCCAAGGAGCACCACTACTGATTGCGCTGAGAATGGATGCTGGAGTGGAACCAATTCCCAAAGCCAACCAAGCAATTGCTAGCTGGCTTTGAAGTAGCTGAACTAATTGTATGTCCTTTTCAAAGGTTTTTTTGTATTGAAACAAATGCAAATTTAAATGGCCATCCGTTAAACTCTATTTCAGGATAGCCATTTTCAAAACATGGTTGGTTGCCTTAGAAGGGTTTTGCCACTGGAGCAGAGTAGGGAAACTTCAGCAGGAACTCAAGACATGGAAAAAAACAGGGGCAGAAGAGAAGCTTGTAGGACTTGGAAGCAGATGTTTGCAGGCAGGATACATGTCATGATGCCATGACATGGGTCAAGAAATGTACCAGAAATGAACTTTTCTCAACTTGGGGTTCTCTGCATGTTTGTTCAATAGATTCCAAGAGCCCCAGCTAGCAAGTTGCAAGTTGTCTCTGGAGGATACTACTGTAGATTGGTGAATTACTATAGATGAGGCATCAGTCTGGGTAACACAGCTGACCTCTAGTTCTCCTCAATAGAAGTGCCAAGCAGAGAAATTCTCCTGTATTGTTTCCCTTTAGGTTGTATTCAGAAATTATGTCAAAGGAGAAATTTTTGGAGACATAATCAATTGTGTCCTATGGGATTCTTGCACTTAGCTTCCTTACAAATCGGGTGAGAGGTGCGTGTGAACCTCTTATTGTTCATTATACAGTCAAGGACTACAGCTTCCTTGGCATCCGATACTTCCATCAAATCCCAAAAGAAGTTTTCAGGAGGGATCCCTGCAGAAGGAAGCTCTTCAGTAGTGGTGCTACTATCACCACCAAAAGGAAGTTCAGCCCTTGAGAAGTTTCCAGCAAATTTCTTCTGACCTTGGAGCATTTCTTACAAACTGCTATCCACCTTGTTTCTCTGCCTACAAATTTGAGTGGTGGTGGTGGTGGTGGTGGTGAAGTCTGAAGTCCATTTGGGTCCACTTTTTGCTTGGACAACCATAATGTTTTTGAGCTGTTAACTCCTCTATCCAGCTTTGACTCTCCTATCCTGGCTTCTGCTTAGTAGCTGTCTGCATATACAGCCCTAAAAACTGATAAGATGGTGAGTTCCATGCTGTTCATGAAATGCCAGAACAGATTCTCCCAAAGAGCTGGGGATATAATGCTAGATTCAGTGAAGTTAAGGGAGGAAGGGGTCTTTAGATGAAAGATCATCTCAAACCAGACCCAGTTGCTGCAATCAACGCACTGAGTCTTTAGACAGCAAATCTCTCGTCCTAATGGCGAGGGCCAAATTTGGACCACCTAAATGTGCAGGGAACAAATATTGAGATGGGAAGAAGATGGGCTTATTCCAAGCTCCCAGACAACTGCAATGGAAGTCCCATCTGTTCCATGTAAGTAGCAGAAGACAGATTTGCTAATAGCGCTGTCAGAATCGATCATCTAGTAAACCCAGCTAATAGATAAAGACAAGCACTATAAATTTCCAGACAAACATGAGTGTTAAATCAGGGCCGAAAAGCCCCTTTGCTATAAATAACCAATTAGGGCACAAGGTTGACAGGCCTTGTCCCAGATTCATTCTACTAATGAGATTTAACTGTTGCCAACTTGGCAGGTGGAGGGAGGAGGCGGAGGAGAGGAAACTACCTGAGCAAAGGAAGATTGCTCCCCAAAATAGCATTGGTGATCCGTAGCTCCTTTCCACATCATCCTCCAGGAGGGTAGATCCCAAAGAAAAGCAGTCCAGATACTATTGTGTCAAGAAGAAGACGCCTACCAGTCAAGTTCTGGTCTTCGTGGCTACGTGGATGTAAATATGCCATTTTCTTGGCATCAGTACCTAAGTAGTTTGCATTGTCATCTCCTTGGAGCTTCTTTTTTTTAAACTTCCCCACAGCCCTGGAATGCTCTGGTGGCTTCTCATCCAAGGACTCATCAGACCTGATGCTGCCGATCTTGGAAACTTTTGATAGGCTTGATCAGGTACGGCCCTAGAGCAAACCAGGAACGCAGAAACTGGCAGGGAAATCAGAAGCACCCAGCAGGAGGTGCGTGGGGTGGTTGCCATGTTCTGAGGAGGCAACTGAAGCTTGGTGACATGGATATCATTGCTAGCTGGTGGAGGCTGTTGGGCTTCTTTTTTTCTTTCACCTCCTGGAGATCAGTGACTCCTCTTCTGTTTGGGCGGGCAGGGCTGTCTGTCATATTCCCCCCACCCTCCAGGAAGAAGGAAAAAGCCTCGAAAGCTAGAGAGAAAACCACAAGCTTTAAGGCACTGATAAATCAATAAAAGCCCAAGCACTAACAGCCGAGTGATAAAAAATTCATTCATCCCGGCACTAGCATGGACCCACAGTGTTGCTTTATTCATGAGATTGTCTCCCTGCCCCTGTTAAACCTTTAATTTACCATTGAGAATTACAGGCTGGCCAAGAAATATTTCCTTTCTCTTTCTCTCTGGTTTCCCACTGCCTTTAAAAACAAGAAAAGAGGGGGGAAAATGTGTTAATTAGGAAGAAAGGACTGGGTGGACTAATGGTCTGAATTGCAATGAAGTGGCTTCCTGTGCTAATTCAAAGCTTTACTCAGAACCCTGAAGGCTGGGAGCTGTCTCTTCAGGTGTTTTGAAGGAACTGCTTTCCTATGTGGAAGGGTCCCAGTTCGACCATTAGCACTTCTAGGGAAGTAGGACTGGGGAAAAAAAACCCACTTAAATCCCTGGATAGCGGATACTGCCAATCCATGCAGGCAATACTGGGTTAGAGCAATGATCTGATCCAGTACAAGGCTGATCCTTTGATTTACAGACAGGGCGCGTGGAGGCATAGGTGAAAGAGGAACAGAGCTGAAGGAAAAAATAAGACATGTTATCTGATGTAGGTATTCCAACCTTCCAGTTTTCTCTATCTTTATTCCAAACCCTTAATCCTCTTCCTTCTCTGCTATAATAAGCAGGAAAGGTATGGGTCAGTTTGGAAAGTTGAGCTCATGCTGTGGTGCTTACAAGGTGGCTGCTTCAGGAGGCCTTCTCTGTTCATCAGCTTGGGACAAAAGTTATGGCTGAGCTAGGTATCCTGGCTGTGAATCTCCATGAACCAAGAATGCAGGTTTTCTTGCCTTCATGGAAGCCCCAGAGAGCTGCACTGGAAGTAGACGTTATGGTCCAGCGTGGAAACGCCAAGCAAAGACACTTGGCTCCTTTCCCTTGATGAGGAGAGTGCCAAAGGACAGAGAGAGGGTGCCAGAAATGGTTCACTCATCAAAACACCATTATTAGAATTAAAAGCGAGGGGGGAGAGGGGAAAGAGCCCCAATAATTGCTCAAGCCAATTTTGGGAACGCAGATAATAAAGCATGAACACCATAATGAAAACTGTGAGCTTGCTCACATGGGAACCAAACGGGAAACAATTCTCAAGAAGAACAGTTGCAAAAGGAACAAGCTGTCAATGATTGGGTCAGGGAGTGGACTCTGCAGCTGTTGGCCTCCTCTTCCAAAAATGGCATATTTTTTGCTGCTTTTGTGGTGGCTTCAGGAAGGCTGTCCAAGCAGAGAGATTTTGAGGTGGTGAGTTTTACAGCTGACTTGGAAGGGTTCAACACACACCCAGGGTGAATTGCTAGGGAGAAGAAGTCCTGGCCATAACATGGAGTTGTGAACTTCTAGAAAGTTTCTGCAGAAAGATGGAGGTTGGTGGACTCCCTTCCATGCTGCCCTCTGGGCTGTGGTACAGTCCAGTTTGGCAAATCTCCATTTTTGGAAACCGCTGATAGATTTTATTTACAGTATTGTACCAATGCGATACCGTGCAATACAACAGCTGGCCTTCTTCCTTTGCTTGTAATGTTCTCAGATACATTTACGAGAAGCATGCTATTCAATAATGTGGTTATTTTGGATCTGATCCAGCCTGCTCCTCTATTATTATGTTCTCTACTACCTGGAGGAAAGGTGACGAGGTCTCTCGTAAGCGCCGCGTGGCAGCTGTTCCGTTTTTTTTTACAGTAAAAACGTACATCTCGAAGGCCTCTGCCCATTTGCCTTAATGTGGCAGGAGTAGTTGGGCCCCTGAGATTTCTGGACTCCAGTCAAGATGATCCTGCTGCCTCTGCCGATGCCAGCTCCGTTTATTCACGGGCAAGGCAGTGGGGGCAGGGGTGAGCTGAAATGAACAAAAAACGTAAATTGACTAATTAGCAGAAGTGGGAAAGGAACCCGAGGCTCTATGAAAGGTAAACCCAGCTCTGAAGCAGGGGGAGGAGTGGATTTTCCCAGGTTGGGAAAGTTCCCCTTTTAAGTAAGATTATACTTTTAAATTACCCCTAATCAGAGTAAGGTGACTAATGGTTAAACACATTGCCTGCCTGCTGGAAAGACAAATAGCCTATATTTACTTCCACCTTGAGTAGCGATGTCTGGCTGAGTACCTTCTCTCTCCTGAGATTTCTACTGAAATTACTCTGGCTTCCAGTGAATTATTCAGATGAAAGGGAAAGCTAAGATACAGTGTTTGGTCTGTTGGCATTCTGTTATAGAACATCTACGTTTCTGAAGCTAAGCTCTGTTGAGCTTTGGTGGGGAGAGCAGCCACCCATTTTCCTGCTCATATAACAGCTGCTGATGGGGATTCAAAGATCCTCCCTCCATTCCTTTTAGGATACTTTAAGTGTACAGCAGACGTTGACTGGGCTACCCTACAAATACAAGACTGTCAAATAACTATATGGGGTGAAGGGGCACCTAGGAGTCATCAGACACCTCCCACTGGTGATGCAATGCCCACTCCCACCAGGGATCACAAGTAATCTACATTTTCCATCTCGGCAGTGTCAGTTTCAGAATAATGGGGTGGTTGAACCGGGGTGGAGGGAATCAGCTGCGTCAACAACCCTTTGAGCATTAAGCCATTAATGTTTTTTTAACTGAAGGTATAAACATTGATTGCATCTTTTGGTTTCCAGCCATTAACGAGCGAGACAGGGCGTCTCTGTGAGTCTTGCCCTCGGAAGGCTGCTGAGGAGGAAAAAACGACCTCCTCCTCCTAGACTCTTGGTTTGGTTTGATTTGCGCACTTTGCAATGCTCTGTCTTTTCTCTTTTGCACTGGGTTAATTTTATTATGGCCCAAGCATGCCCTTGTGGGATTAGATGGGTGGTTAAAAGGAATCTTGACTGTTAATTTGGCAGCAAGATGTGACTTCTGTGTTTCCGTAAAGGTGAGGCTAGCGATTAACCCTTCCGATGGCCAGAAAAGGGAACGTGGCTAAGATCTCAGCTTCCATCTCATCCTATAATGTGGAGAAGAGCAAGCTGCGGTCTGCAGGCTTCTAACGTCCCTTGAATCCCCTTTGAGACTTGCATCCAGCAACGTTTGGAGCACGATATCTTGCCTGACCCTATGCTCTGCGTGATTCTTCAGTGTTCATGAAAATGCATGTAGATGCAGATCTGCTAGGGAGAGAGAGAGAGAGAGAAAAAAAATTCAGCCCACTCCCTGCACAGCTGGGAATCAGGAGCAGAGAGAGAAGACTTGGACCAAGCTGTTCCTATGCAAAACATGGTTGTTCTTTTCTAAAAATGCATAGTGGCAATGTGTGCATAGGGTCACGCATACTCAGTTTATATTATTATTTACTTTATTAAGTCAATATATATTTTAATAACAGAAATTATACTTATTCTCAAGTATGGGAGAATAATTTAGTCCTGAAATCAGGAAGGCACAATTATTGATGACCACAAAATGTGACTGCAGATCATTCCTTGAATTCACCCAAGTCCTTGCTCCTGAGCTTTAACTTGTGTAGGCAACATGTGTGATTGGACATTGCTTGGCCAGGCATGACTAGGCTAATAGGAATTCAACAACACCTGGAAGACTACACGTTACTCTCCAGTTGTCTCCACTTAATTGCTGACTACTGAGGCCCCGGTATGATCATCTGACTTTAGGTTTGCAGGAGCAGAAGCCTTTTTAGGATTTAAATCTTAAATTGGCAGGGACAAGGGAAAGATGGAGAATTTTCCATGAGAATGGAGTTCTTCTCCTTAATGGGGGGGGGGGGGAGTGGGAGGGAGTAAATGGGATTGAGCACCTTAAAAACAGACTTGATTGACTGGCCAGAATGTATTCAGGCAAAAAATTACATGGTCGAACGTAGAATGGGAGTATCTCTGTTTGCACTGGAGCAAATTGTAAAATTGCTGTTAGGCTATTCCTGCTCAACCTGGTACGCTTATGTACACTGGTGTTTTGATTGATCGATTACGTGCCATCAATTCATTTTCCACTCCTAGCAACCACGTATGTGGATTTGTATATGTACTACAATATCTGAGAAATGACACCCCTCTTCCCATGACCTCTAGAAATGGTGCACCATCTCTTTGTATGTGAGGCACGTGAATTTGGTATCCACTGACATCCGTCTCTATTCTTCCAGACTAACGATGCTGCAGGAAACATGTGGAACTGGCTTTACTTCATTCCACTTATCATCATTGGCTCTTTCTTCATGCTTAACCTGGTTCTTGGTGTCTTATCAGGGTAAGGACCCCTTTTCTTTCTCCTCTACGCTGTATTCGTGGGTTTGTGGGATGAATTTCCATTCCATGCTTCGGAAAGAAGGGCACCCAGACTAGTTTAGAGATTAAAACAAAGAGGAAGTTCTTGCCCTCAAGAATGTATATGCTGATACGTTATAAAGGGAAAATGGGTGGGGAAGGCAAAGGGAAAGAAAAGCTAGGATTCCATGGTCCTTTACAGCTCTTTTTAATGGTGGGATAAATATCTGAACTATGTGGAATTATGTTTTCTAGGGGAAAGGTAGCACTGCTGAAGAGGTGGAGCCAAAACCTGGAAACATAAAGAGCTCTTCTTTTTTAAAGGACAACCTGCACAATTAAAATCCACCAAAAAAGTGTTAGTTAAGGGAATATTAAGGGAAGGACTGCTGTTCAGTCGGTCTATTCTGCTATTCAGTCAGTCAAATCCATTTTAACTGAGAATCAGACTTGAATGCATTTGCATGTGAGAAAAGGAAACAGTGGTTAGACCCAAGCTATAGGGTTGGGAAAATGGTGAGTGGAAGGTAAGACTTTGTTAGTTCCCCATGCTTAAACTGGAGCAGGAAGTTGCATTTTAAATCTATTGTCATCGTTCTCCCACCGAGGAGCAAGATGTGGAAGAACACACTCTCATGAGCAAAAGAGGGGTTTGGGTAAATCAATTCCTTGGGGAAATGATCTATTTTGTTGCCAGATGACCATCTAACAGGAAAGTATTGAATTCTAAGTCCGATTAGAGACATTTTAGAGACAGGTTGGTCACACATGCTCAATTTATTATTTCTGTTTATAAATCAATATTCTCCTTTTCTTTCTCCAAATAAAATTGGCTACTTTTCCCCAGGAAAGTGGGAATAATTTGATACCTGAAGCCCGGACAGTCTAGTGATGAATGGGGGTGCTAATAGTTGCTCACACGAAGAGAGTTTGACAATGGAGGCAGAGTCCCAGAGAGGTTGGGGCTTTCCTTCATGGTGGGTGTGGAAGCGAAGGCTGGACAATCATTTGTCCAAAAGGCTTTTAATCCAGATTCCGACGCTGAGCAAGGGACAGACTACAAGGCCCTGACGGTCCCTTCCAATGCTATAATCCTATGGGACAATTCACATGCATATAGAATTCCTTCTTCATCTTGATCCTCACTACCAGCTCTAACACAACAGAAACATCAAGGCAGCTGCAAAACGAGGGAATGAGTATAAATCTAACACGTCCTTGTGCACCGTTATAAGCAGCGATGCTAATGCCATTTTGTTAAGGTATCCATTTTCTAGCAAAGATCAGAACAGTTTTAGTGGAGCCGGGGTCTGTAAAATCGTGATGTGTCCCCTTCCCCTTTTAATGAAGACAGATGGCACAGGGGATGCATTGTCCTCTCGCTGCCTCTGGGTCCCTTTCTACATTCTGGATTGGTCTGATCTTCCACCTGGTGGGTATCTAGAGTCTGGTGTGCTGCTGTTGAGTTTCAGTAGAAATCTGTTCCTCCATTCCCCAGCTCTGCTGGGCTGATATGAATAATGCAGGTGCTGCAGTATGAAGCTGTGTTTTTTAAAGGGAAGGGATTTCGGAGCAAGATGCTAGGGTTGGTTGCTCCAAGAAGGCTTCTTAGGACAATCTTCCTAACCTCCTCCTTGGCTCAATTCCCCTCCAACACAGCCTCATGTGTCTCAGTCAAGAAGGACAGGACTCTAATCCTTTTGCCTGAGAGAGTACTTGGAAGAATCGGGACACGTGTGTGTGTGTTTCCCTCTTCACACTCTCTCATGATATATGCGTACCTGTGCATTTTTATGTTGTCATCTGCATTGCAAAATTGGGAAGAGTTCAGATCAAAGCATCTGGAAATGGGAATTGAAGGGATGTTTTCCATTGCTACATGACTGATGCAGTTGGAAAGAGAGTCCCTCCCTTTCTTTTTCTTCTTCTCTTTCTCCCCCAACACATGGTTGGCTTTGTCCTATCCATGTTTATTGAAGGAAACAAGTTTGGGGTCAAAGTTGGTTCCCAAAAGGAACTCTCCTTAACTAGCTCAAACATGGCTGAAGATTCTCAGATACGCCACATGGCATGGCTAGTTAAGACAATTTATTATGCGCTAAGACAGAAGTTGCTCTAAACAGATGATTGTCTACAAGAAGAGTGAAATTGCAGACCTTCTTATAACCTCCTGCTTCAAACTTGGTGCTTCTTTCTCCTGACCTTCTCATGGCTTAATGGAAAACCTGTTTGCATGTCTCGGTGGTGCTAGGTGGCAGTTGGTTATCAACATATTCAGCCCTAATTCCAAAGGCATCTGCCATATTCAACCGAACATGGCAGCACAGATCAAATAAAACAGCAAAGGTGATAGGAGGTTGACTGTAGCCCTTATTGAAGCACTTGACTTACATGGAGAAGGCTCCAGCTTTGATCACTGGCATTTTCAAGTTGGGTTGTCATGGGAAAGTCTGCAAGTCAGAAACCCTAGAGAAATTTGGCCAGTCAGTATCAGCGTTACTGGCCTGGATGGACCACGTATCTTACTTGACGTAAAGTAGCTACTGATGACCCTAGATTTTACCAGATTACCAGCTGTAGTTCAGTGGGCAGAGCACTTGATTTGCATGGATCATGTCCCCATTTTGATTTTCAGCATCTTCAAGACAGGAAATAATTCTGCTTGAAATCCTAGGAAGTTGCTGCCTATCAGAGTAGACAATGTGGATCTGGCTGGACCAGTGATCTGATCTGATCTAAGACAGCTTTCTGTAACTGTAGGCTTTAAGAGATAGATCATAGCTTAGTGGTAAGATATCCGTTTTTCATGAAGAAGTTCAAGGTTTGAATGCTGGCATCTTCCAGTGGGGCTGGGAAAGTTTTCTCCTTGTGGTGCTGGTAAAATGTTTAGCTTGATGGACTGATGATCTGACGTTTCTTCTAGGATAGGCCTATTACTCAGTAGTAGATCTCAAGTGGAATTCTTTCTCTCCTTTTTTTCTCTTGTCACTTTCACCTCCTTTCTCTGCTCAGACCTTAGCTTTGTGGCATCAGGAGGTCATATAGCCCTCATTTAATCATATTGCTATACATTCAAACTCTGTCTTCCTTCTTAAACATCATTCTTTGTGCAGTAACAATAGGTTCCAAATTTAGCTTCTTGCACAATCCATCTATCTCTCTTGGCCTACTTTAGTGTCCCCACCTGCAGAATTCATTTCAGCTCAACTTATTGCCCATTTTTGAGTGGATGGGGAAGAAAAAGGAAGGGGAAGGGAGAAAAGGAGCAAAGGGAGAGATTTGGAGCAAGCACACTTCTCTGATTTACAGAACTAGCATGAGCTGCTTGTAGGTTGCACCATTCAATGCTGAAGCCTAGACCAACAAAAGAGGTCCTATACACACACATATGCAAATAAGATATATATAAAATGCTGCTTTATAGCCTCTTTAGTTGCAGGACTACCCCTGTCCAGAGAACCAGCTATTTTCTCCTTCAGAAGATTCTGCCTACTCATTTCCCCTCCGTTTTAATTTCCAGCAACTACTTAATATTCAAGGACTTCAGAATACGCTTTATTTTTTCCCCCTGGTCTATCATTTTCTGTGTTTTATAAAGATAATATACATTGTCCTTATTTGTCTATCGCCCACGCAAACCTCAGAGTTTCCCTGAGTTGGATCTCTTTTAGCTCTATTGATTTTCGCCCTCACCAGTTAGACGGAGTTGATCTGTAGCAATATTTATTTCTTTATTTGATTTCTATGGCTGCCTATTGCAGAACAAGTGACTCTGGGACAATCATAACATTAATTAAAAACCAAACCCAAATAAAATCTATTTATTTATTTATTTAATCAAATTTCTCCCCCGCCCTTCTCCCCTCAATGGGGGACTCTGGGCAACTTACAAAAAACATTAAAACCTTAAATATATATAAAATACATAATACATCTAAAATTTAAAAACAGTACTAAAAAAGGAAAATCCAAGAAGATGGAAAATCGGGCTGAGGACAATACAAAGAATACATATGTACAGCAGCCGAGAAAATCATAATCACAAGGACAGACGTGTGGGTGGGTTTACCTGGGATGAGACAATGCAAATGTATTGGTCAATCCCGAGTAGCTATTTCTGCTGGCTCTGCAAAGCCAAGAAAAATAATGGTCCAAGTGGTGGTTATTTCTTAACAATTGGGAAATGTTGAGCTTGACTTGGCCTACAAAACACTTGGAGTTTTAACAAAAGGACCGATGCCAATTGAAATGCAGTTAAAGTCACTTATAGAATCGGGCCCATGTGTTTCTTTTTCCTCCAATGTCTCTTCCAAGTGGATGCTAGATAGATTTCCAAAGGGAAGAGGTCACAACTTTCTCAGTTTGGAGGTGGCATCTTCAGATTGTTCATATGATTTGTCTGAATATGTGGCTCAGCTCCTAGTGGTAGAACTGCTAAATGTTATTCTGCACATCCCCATTGCAAGGACAGAATGATTACTGGGAATCTTAAATTAGGATGAGGGTTGCACTCTTTTATTTGTTTCTTCTCTGCAGTGAGTTTGCCAAAGAACGAGAGAGAGTTGAAAACCGGCGAGCTTTTTTAAAACTCCGGAGGCAGCAGCAGATTGAGAGAGAACTCAACGGCTATTTGGAATGGATCTTTAAGGCAGGTAAGGCGGAAAAAAATCCCGTTTCTTGGGCTGGAAATAAAAACACTCTCAAGGGAAGATGCCTATGCAGAAAGAATATTGTTCAAATTCAGAAAAGGAAAAAAATCAGAGGCATTTGAAGGGACAAATGAAGAAAGTAGCAATGTACTGACCCCGTGGAAAATCTTACCCTTTCCATGTTATCTCACAAACATAAAAAAAAAGGCGTAACTGGCATTGTGATGATGCAAAGGCTAGATCCCATTGGGATCTCTGCCTAAGATGCTTTCTGCAGACTGCAAATGTTAGGCTGCGCAAGGTAAGTGATTATTGAAAAGAGGATGTCTTGGTTGACATTTTGGATGGTCGCTGCTTAGAGGAACCTACTTGCACTTGGCAGAGATGCAACTGATTTGCACGTGACTCGGCTGTGATTTCCTGCCATTCCTTCTCTAGTTCCATTCATAACATTGGGCCAATTGTGTTCCATTTCCAGGGCAGGTACAATAACCCAGCCATTCATGATTTGTAACTTCGTTTCTTCTATTTCATTTTTCCTTTTCATATATGGTTGGGTTTGCCCGATCAAGTGCTTGAAAGCATTCTGGTTGCTTCTACTGAAAGAAGGCAAGTGCCATGTAGCTATGAACTCATCCCCATGGGGGTGTTCTTAGCACAGCAGCCTGTATGGCAAGCCTGGATTCCCCATGAAAAAAGGGGTGGGTCTTCACAAATGTTCTGCTGACCGTCAGGAGAAGGAGCCAATAAAAAAGCAGGAACGGTTTCCCAGTTTGTGGGGTGGGGAACATAAGTCAACTGCCAATAGTTTGGAGTTGAGTAGCATCTTGGATCTAATGCATTTTAGAGACTACAGCAGATGTATCCTATTAGGGTTGAGTTTGTATAACAGTGTGTGGATTTTTGAGATGCGAGAGCCTGTTCCATCTTTTCCCCTCCCACCCTATATTAATTTGGCATGTACTTGGAGCTCTGGAGAATTCAAAAGCTTGGGCAATGACTATGCAAAATAATAACTGGTTGCAAAAGCAATATTCTGAAATTAGGAGGAGGATGTTCCATCATTCCAGGAAATATCGTTGTTGGCCTGTAATTGGCAATTTTTGAACTGATGGATGGCAGAGGGAAGCCCCTGCATGACAAGTAGCCTGAGAATGACAGGTCATTGTTACTACTCTACATTGGTTGGGCGTGAGCCCATGTATCACACACTGTATTCCTTGCAGTTGATTTCCTTCTGATCAGCCTGGTGATATTTCCCCCCATATTTTGCCTCTTCCCCTACGTAACTCATAAACACACACCCCTCTGCCAACTTTGCATAATATTGCATGCATCTGAACAGTTTATTTATTTTATTAAAAGGATGCTTATCAATATAGTAAATACGAAGAGTAAAGGAGAGATGAGACTGGGTATGTAAACGACTTGAGATTTAATTTATGGTCCATCCCCATTATGTACAGAAATATTTGCATGCCTTGAGGACAGTCTCTGCTGTCAAATCCTTATTAATTTTTTAACAGGAGCCAGTTGATTGCAAGCAGCAGGCAACGTGTTTGCTATTTCCTTGTCTTGCTGTTGCCAAATAATTCCCATCTATTACCAGGGGGGCCTCTCCAGAAGCGATGAGTGGTTTCTTTCTTTTTCTTTTTCTTAACCGGTCAAGCAAAAATGGAGAAAAGAGAATTAGAACAATCAACACCAGCTCCCTCTTGTTAGCTTATTATTATTATTATTTTAAAAGGTGCTGCTTTGCTGTTGAGATAGACACAGCGACCTAACATTAATGACTTCAAGAGAGAGGTGGAATGAATGCGGCGTTTCCCCTGAGTAGTTTCTTAGTCAAATCAGGAAGGATGTGCTGAATGTTTTATCCAATCTCTTCCCTAATAACGGTTAAAGTTGCGCCATTTTTTACTGATAGAGTTTTAAAAATCACATTGTATCTTACTATCATTTTTACTACATCACTCCCAGGATGCTTTGGTGATTTTATTTTATGACCATGTTGAGCTTCTTGATGAATTGATATTAGCCTGTACATTTTGAAACCAACAAATTGTGGAAACAAGAACACGGCCCCATCGTTAAAGGTGTGGAAGCATTCCAAGTGCCTTTTAGCTTGAGTACTTCAAATCTTTGGACATACAATTCATGTATGTATGTATGTATGTATGTATGTATTTCCTGCTCCAGGTTCTATCTGGTAAAACTCAGAATTACAGTTAAAAAACAAGTAGGTTCTAGAAATCTGAAATCTGCCAACCAACTTGGTTCAAGGACTTTTCTCTAAAGTATTCCCATCGTTGATGATAAAGCTGTTAGAGGCACTGGGGTTCTCTGTCCTGTCCCCAGTGATACAAGGCTAGGCACTGCTCTTTCTATGTTTTCAGAGGAGGTGATGTTAGCAGAAGAAGACAAGAATGCTGAAGAGAAGTCCCCCTTGGATGGTGAGTCTTCTAGCTGTGCATTTCTCTCCTTGCCTATTGGCTCTGTAGCTTTTAATGCAAAAGATAGGACATATACTGTGCTCCTTGCTGAGCAGTTTGATCCTAAAAAGAGGGATTCTTGATAGGTTTCTAAAGAAATGGTAGATATTCATGAAAGACCTGTGTTCCCCTGTCATGCCCTGGCGCAGAGTAAGATGCATTAATTCATCAGGTTTTACGTAAGTCCACATCCACCAAGATCAAGAGTGTTCTGCTGTACTGTGCACTTCTGGTTTGCCAGATGTCGCACTGGTCAGAGTGTATAGGAACAGAATTCTATCCTGTGTAAGATGATTAGCCCATCCTCATAAGCAGCTGTTCTCCTGAGCCCCACTGAATCTGGAACGTTCTGCATACAAACTGTGCATTGCGCCACTGAATTAAGGTTGCAGATATAGATGAGGTCCCTCCTCTGCCAATTTACCAACTATTGATGTTTCCTTCTCCTCCTGTCTCTTTCTACTGTAGTACATTTTTCTATCTTTCTCTTTCCATGCATTGTCAGGCAGAGCCGTTTCTGAAAGCAGAAAGCAGAAGCCATCCCAACAGCTGGATTCACACATCACATTTAACCAGTTCAATTAAAGTTTTTTAGACCATATGTTTTATGTGCACCCAGATTGTTTATGGTACAGCGTGTTGCAAAAACTCGGAAGATAGGATAAGTCAGTAACCAGGTTAAACATGCTGCATAAAATTAGACAGTGGGTTGGAAAACAGTATGTTAATACTCAACAGTCAGGTCAACCGTTGAGCTAACAAGGAGCTTTCCTTCCTTGCACCATCATGCTGACGGTCTCCTATCCAAGAGTCTCATGTGGGCAAGTCAGACGTGAAAGAAGATTTGAGGAGGGAAGAAGTTGAGAAGGTTGTCTCCAGTTCTAGAAAGAAAGAGCTCACTGGGGTGTGGAGCTGCCAATCAAAGTAGGGAACTGAGGAAGACATAGTATCTATATAGGATATAGAAACGGAATTTAGAAGCGAGACTAGAAAAAGACAAATTCAGCACCATGGACAGCTCAGAAGCCCAGCCTTCCACCCAGAGAATGAGAGATCACACTTTTTGACTCCGCATTTCATTTCATTTCATTTCATTTCATTTCATTTCATTTCATTTCATTTCATTTCATTTCTTAGCTTTATATTCTGATTTTGGTTCAGGAGCTCAGAATAGTGCATACAATGCTCCCTTCTCCCCTTTTGGTCCCCCTCAAAAAAAAGAAAAGAAAAACCATGGAAGTACATTGGGCTGAGAGAGACTGACTTGCCCAAAGTCACCGAGCAAGCTTTGTTATCATCATACTGTGCACAGCCTTAAGGCTGACATCTAATCTAATTTTATTTGGAGTGGGAACATTGATATATGACGTTAGGAATTTTTTTTTTTTAAGGACCCCTCTTCCTTTGCTAAATTATTGGTCCTTGAGAAGTGGAGGCACAAAATACTTAAGAATTGAGATTGGGACAGCTAATGGCTACATCATTTATAGAGTATTTCCCCACTTTTCTTCCCCCCTTTTGTGTCTAGTGCTGAAAAGAGCAACAATAAAGAAAAGCAAAAACGATCTAATCCATGCTGAAGAGGGAGAGGATCACTTCACAGATGTTTGCTCTGTGGGTAAGTCAGAACTCGAATGAGAGACAGTCCCCTTCTCTGGTAGATTGTCTCTGGAAGCCAGAGGTAGGATCTGTTCCACAGTGACATTCAGGGTCATAAATGAGCAAAGCACATTGTCAAATCAACCCCTGGGGTTGTCCTTGTTTCGTTGTAGGATGCCACTTGGGGAGTATGTTAAGAAGAATTCAGCTAGATCAGGCCCTATATTCATCTATTTTGGTATTCTCTGTCCCGCATCGGCCAACTGAATGCATTTGGGAAGCTTGCAACCCTGAATGGAAGGGCAACAGACCCCTTCCACTGTTCCTTCCCAACAATCTGCATTTATGATATGCTGCTTAGGATTCTTGAGCGCTTGATCCTCCATGAACCAGTCTGTCCCCCTTTTAAACCATTCAAACTGCTTGCCATTGCCAGGTCTGTTAGCAGCAATTCCCAGAACGGTGGCTGGAGGCATGTGATAGAATTGTAGGATTTACAAAGACTCAAGGAAAGTAATTCAGCCCAACCTGCTGCTCGCTGTAGAGCGTCTTTGCAACAATAGCATCCTTGTTGGATAACTGCCCAGCTTCTCTGAAATCCCATGAACAAAAGGGAGTCCACAGTCTCAGCTTCACCTCCATAGAGGTTAGGAATGTGACTCATACTTTGTCTTGGGTAAAATTGAAGTTAACCTTTCTTGTTGGAAGAGAGTCACTTCATCTGGATGATGTCCTTGGTTTTAGACTTTTCTCATGCATGCAGTTCCACTTCTCATAAACAGTGCGCTCTAATGACTTAAGGTGTTGACTTTATAGCATTTTAATACAGATAATTTCTTGACATGGTTATGACAGCTTGTAGAAAATTTACTGTATAATTACCCGCTGATCCAAAAAAGCATTGACCAGTAGGGACCTCTTGCCAGCTGTTAGGCGATGTGAGTTGTTTTCTAATTCACTTAAATGGTTCTGCAAGAACCTCATAATCACTTTCCAAAGCAACATGTGGTGGCAAGTGATAGAATTTGCTTGATTAAAAAAAAGATAGGATGGAAATATAATGATGTTCAAATGTGGGAGAAAAGATATTCACTGAAGGATCATAAAGATTAAGACTGCACTCCTACATGTGCTTATACTAGGCAAAGAAACCAGCTACATTAGACACAGTGGTGACTACTACTACTACTATTTCTACTAGTAGTATTATTTATTATCATCTATGCAACTGCAAAAGTGAAATCTTTCATGGACAATTGTGGACAATGCTGCTCTACTGAAAGGAGGTGTGATGGATGGCATGAGCGAGGAAGATACTGGAATGGAGGATCAATTTTATCAGGAGGGAGGGGGAATATTCCAGAGCAAGCACTTTCTCAGTCCACAGCAAGAACGTGGGAAGATGAAGAGGATGAGGACAGCCCCTCCCTAGAGTCTCGCGGGGTATATCCACTAGTTGCTTTAGTGTAGGTTGAGTCTGGCGAGATTGATGCGAGGCCCAGCCCAAGAACAGCAACGAGACAGTCCAGTCCAATATAGTTCCTTTATTAGCTTGCTCCTAATAGACAGAATCTCGCCAGACTAAACCTATGCTAAAGCAACTAGTGGATATACCCCTTGAGACCCCACAGAGGCACTATCCTCATCCTCTTTGTCTTCCCACATTCCTGCTGTGGACTGAGAAAGCACTTGCTCTGGAATGTTCCCTCTCCCTCTTGAAAAGCTTGGTCCTCCATTCCAGTATCTTCCTCGCTCATGCCATCCATCACAAGAGGAGAGCCCTTTCTTTCCCCTTATTAGATAGTTTCTGGATGTCTTTTAGCCAGATGCATCCAATCCATAAAGACAGAGGAGAGCAAATTTGGGAGAATGGGTAAAGAACCCCATAGATTTGGTTACCCCGCTAGATAAGGCAGAAGCATTAAAAAGGGAGCAAGCTCTGATATGATTCCAGGTGCATAACTGTGGTGCCAAAAATAAAATTATTTGTGGCATGATACATGAGAAGCTCCAGGAAGGAAGTCCAGAATTACCTAAAGGTAAGATTGAATGATTCAAGCCCCATCAGCTTGTCTAATATTTTTAGAAGGACAATCAGGTTTGCGAGCTGGTGGTGGTGGGACGCAGTTGGGCCTCTCCTAGTGTGGAATATAATCTCTTGTGTGATTAATGGCAGCCTGGATATTTTTGACTCTTGAAGCCCCCTTCCCTCTAAAAATGAAACTATTTTCTTCTATGACCACAGGGTCTCCATTTGCTCGGGCCAGCCTAAAGAGTGGCAAAAATGAGAGCTCCTCCTATTTCCGGCGGAAAGAGAAGATGTTCCGCTTTTTCATTCGGCGCATGGTGAAGGCCCAGAGTTTCTACTGGGTAGTCCTCTGTGTTGTGGCCCTCAACACTATGTGTGTTGCCATTGTGCATTATGACCAACCAGAAGGTCTCACCACCACCCTTTGTAAGTAAGGTCTTGTTCTGTCAATCCTACTTCATTGTTGGTAATTTATAAGCTTGGAGATCCAGCACCAGTGATGATGACAGCACCAACACCTGGATATTTGCTGTTTTCTTACGAACAGGAGCTATTTCTAGCCATAATCCTAGAATGGTATGAAGTTCTAATTAGAAAGTTTGGTCACATCTATGACTTGAATTAATGACCTGAGTGGAATTGGCTGATAAATTAAAGGTCTCCAATTCAAGTGGATGGTATGGAAACACCAAAGCCCCCCTTTTTAATTGATTTGGAAAATCTATTTGGATTGGCCCAATTTCCAGAATTGGGTTGAATAAACTTTCCATATCAGATTACAACCAATCCGCTTGTCCCCAGAAGCTGAGTCATCCCTTCTCAAGACACTAGTGGTTGAAACTACCCTCATCCCCAAGACTGGATGCAAGCAAGCGCTGGGTAAATACCCTCAGGTATTTCTGCCCACACTGAGCTAGGTGGAAAAAGAATTTCCATGTTATTCGAGAAATTTGAAGCTGGAATAAGGAAAAAAGTAAGCTTGACCTCTTTTTTGGATGATTTACAGGGAAACCAGAGGCTGGTTTTTCTGGGTTTTGCAAACTCTTTGTTCTTCTTTTCCACAAAGGAATAGTGGATATAATAAGGTGATGGGAGTACAGAGAGTTGGATATTTTCTGATTTAAAACTTTTCCTCCATGTAAGTTGGGGCTAAGTGGCTAAAAAGGGCATTGGTCTTTCATCTCCTAAAAGAGGTAACATAAAATAGCAGGAATCAAGAGACCAAGAGTTCACTTTCACAGAAATGATTTCAGCAGAGTTGTTTTTTTTTTTCCCCCTAAAGAAGAGAACTTTATGAACAGATATTCATCTCCCAGCTGGTGTCAGAAAGAATGTTCTTGTTAATTACCAATTGAGTGAAAAATTATACAGGCTACATACAGCGAAAAAAAAAGAAAAGAAATAAAAGTCAGAGCCCATTTTAATCACAAAAAAATGGGATAAAAGCAGAAAAATATTTCAGCAGCCTGGAGGCTCAGGAAGAAAAGAGGTATCATGAAAGCTTACAGGCACATTGGCTGAGGATAATGGGTGATGGCTGAACAAGACACATCTCTGGGGCAAGAAAGCCAAGGATTAGTGTCTTCCAAAGAAACCAAACTAAACACTTGTGTGGAAAGCAAGCATGAAGCATCTTCTAAAGGAGATCGTGCAAGTAGTCTGGAAGTGGCGTTTGAGGAATGGGAAAGGCCACCTTATTTGACAATGTTTATCAGACAGGCCTACATGGGCAGGAACAAGAATCCTGTGGCCTTGCAAACATTGCTATATTTATAAAACAGCCACCCCACATTGGTGCTCCTCCACATCCTCAAAACGGGGATACACTTCAGTGAAAATTAGTTAATATAACATATTTTAGAAATCATAGTCCCATGTATATTTTAAAGCACAACATCCTGAAAATTCTGAGGGCCCAGAATGGGGATTACAGGAACAGAAGCAGCTAAACAAAGGACTGGATACTAAATGTTAACATTGGTTTCAAAATATATAGGGCTAGGCTTGGTATAACTGTTTGTCTGATGTTCAGCCTCCAGCATTCTTCCTCATAAGTTACCTAGGAGTAGTATCATACAGTAGTTCACAACAACTGAAGGCTACAACTTCCTTGCCTCTGCTCAGAGGTTTGGTAAAGAGTTGGAAGATCATTCATCCATTGAATAGGGCCATCCACAACCTTGTCCACAGAAGGCTTTCTTTCCCAGGCATGTCAGAGGAAGCACATCAAAGACACTCACAACCCTGTTGGGTTGCAAAGTTTTCTGATTTGGCCAGAGGTTACTCATGTGAGTGGCCTCACTGAGCTGCTTTGCAACACTTTGGGGGTGTTGCCTCGTGTATCTAGTTGCTGAGTAGAAGAGTCAGCAAGAGATTTGTGCTCATGAGTGTCACTGGCAAAGAAGCAACTGGATATTAGAACTATTCTACGGGGCAAAGTAGCCTGAAAGGGGTGCCTTACAGAAGTATTCATCCAACGAATGCAAAGATTCAAAGTTCAAAGGGTGGCAAGATTCATCAAGTCTCTTTCTCTACCTTTGTTAAGCGTTCTGTTGCGTATTAGTCATAGCATTGCTGTGCAGTAAAACTTCACGTTTCTGCAAGGGTAGAAGCACTGCAGTCTCTAATTTGACAACTTTATTGAACATGTGTGAAGTTGAGGCTTGGGTATGAAGTATGTTACTTCAGTAGGAAAAAAGGAGCAGAGGCTGGACTGAATACCGCCTAAGCATTATATAGCCACCTCTAATTCAATCTGTCTGGGACCAACTTAATTACATTACAAATTACCTTCGCTGTAGGGCGTGCCATTTTGCTTTTTGTCATTATACCTTTCTCCCATCTCCCTTCCTCCTTTACTTTCTCTTTGTTGAAACGCTCCAATGAATTTTCTCAGTTTGACATTTCCAAATGTTTGGAAAGCTCTGAAAGGATAAATGGCATGGGTTGCTGGGGAAAAATCGAGGTGGGAGTGCTATGCACACTGCATTGAGTTCCTGGAGAAAGGGCAGGATACATATCTAACCAACAGAATTTATGGGAAGGGAAGGGAAGGGAAGGGAAGGGAAGGGAAGGGAAGGGAAGGGAAGGGAAGGAAGTTAATGGATGGGGAAGGGAAGGGAAGGGAAGGGATGGGAAGGGAAGGGAAGGGAAGGGAAGGGAAGGAAAGGAAAGGAAAGGAAAGGAAAGGAAAGGAAAGGAAAGGAAAGGAAAGGAAAGGAAAGGAAAGGAAAGGAAAGGAAAGGAAGTTAATGGATGGGGAAGGGAAGGGAAGTTAATGGATGGGGAAGGGAAGGGAAGGGAAGGGAAGTTAATGGATGGGGAAGGGAAGGGAAGGGAAGGGAAAGGAAAGGAAAGGAAAGGAAAGGAAAGGAAAGGAAAGGAAAGGAAAGGAAAGGAAGTTAATGGATGGGGAAGGGAAGGGAAGGGAAGGGGACAGGTTAGATGAGATGACAGAAGTTTTGGGGACCATGTCTGGAAACTGCTGCCCTCCCACCTCCAAACTGCGATACACTGAAAGTATTCTGTTCAGTCATGTGTTCTGGGTAATGTAACATAATTAGTTCCTTGATGAGATTGTGTTTGTCTGCAAAGCTATACCACATTCTCCCTGTGGATATCAGTATGCACAGCAGGGGAAGTCTTCAAAGCCAGCACTCTTCCTTACGTCTGCTGAAGATTTTAGGTGTGAATTCTGGAAGGGGGATGGGGAGCCAAAGATTAAATATTGACAGTCCTTTTGCACACATGATGGTTTGCAGCAAAGTGTGGGGCAGCAAAGAACTGGATAAATAGCAACCTCTTTAGGCCCTGTTCCCAATGGCTTCAGACTTTGAGATGTTCAGAGAAAATGGAATTAATGTATTAGTGATGAGACAATGAGAGAGAAGCTGCTAATGATCTTATTCAAAGGTACTGGGTGGAAAACAACTAGTGTGGCCTTTACCAGCAGTACAAATTTTAAAAATCGAATTGCATTATTTGTAGCCAGTTCTTCCCTTCCCCTTCTTTCATCCCATTGCATAAGAGAGGTTTCTGTCTAAGGTTGCTTAAAATCCTTAAAACAGCCAAACAATATGGAATTGCATTTTTTTTCCAGTTATGTGGACAAGGCTAGGTCAGAAGAAATGGTGATCCTGATCCATCAGCTGGAAGTGATGGTGGAAAATGGGAGACCTTGTGTAGGAAGATGGATGGATAATTGTGAAATCCATCCTTCTCTTCCATTGCAAGAGATGTCCCAACAGAACTGGGATTTTAACTCAGATGGGCAGCTATGTGAATCATGGTGAAAAGATCTATGACTGAGTTAGTTTTTTAAAGGGAAGAGTGAAAGAAAGGAATGAAAGAAAGATGAGGTTTAAGTTCTTGCAAAACAATACAGTCCAGGATGGCATAACATTCAGAGGAGAGGAGAACAATGTTTCAATGTTGCCTCAGTGAGCGAGTTTCAGATCAAGTCTAAAATAGTGATGGATGTCTCTCTGGGCAGTCATTTCCATTCTTAGTAGGTGACCCTTCTTTTGTTAGATGAAGCTTGCTTTTAACACTTGGGGGAGATTTCACCAGAACCTTCCAGTTCAAAGTCTACTGAATTGGAGGAGGATAGTGAGGCCTCCTTGGATTAATGAGATACTTAAAAATGAAGCTCTCTTGGGATTGAGCTTCATTTCACCCTGCAATTCTTCCTCAACTTTCTTGGCTTCAGTCCTTAAGGAGGGAAATGAGATCTTGAGGCCCTGACACTTTGGTTGTGTTCACACAGCAGGCGCCATCAGGTTAGCTGAAGATCTAGCGTGCATTTGCAAAGTATGCTAAACATGCTTCATTATATTGTGCCTTAGCACACTGTACAGTCCCAGTATGCTAAACTGGGATTAGGTAGTTAATTTATTACTCAATGCATGGTGCATAGCCAGAAAGTGGGTTAAATCATTAACCAGGTTAAACAAGTTGTGTGAATACAGCCTGTTTTATCTCGATCTCAAAGAATCCATCTGGAAAACTGAATGACGTCCAAGGGGAAATGAGAGATGTAGTTAATATCTAGTTGCTGTCTCCAGTTGCCTTCCAACTGCACCTCTAGAGGGGGAGAGCAGTTTATGGAATTAAACATGCATTGCTTGCTTGCCTCAGAAGCCAGTTTAATTGATCAGCTGAAACTATGTGCTGTTTCTTTGGCATTTGCCCATGGCTGTGTTCATATAACATGCTTAACCAGGTCAGTCATAGATCTGGCAGTTTAATTGGCAAAACGTTCTAAGCTTGGCTAGTTACCCTTTTTTTTTCTTCGGTGATTCAATGTGTTGCATGGACATGGGCCATCTGGTTACTTTATGGTTCAATGTACTGTACAAATTGAGAAAATGGGTTAATTGAACCAGCTGTGGTGTGAACCCAACCATTGTGTTCGAGGAGATAATTTTGAATTGATGTTGCTCTATTTGATCAGTTACCATTTTTACGGGCCGTACAAAAATAGGTACGCATTGTATCCTTCAAAATATGCCTGTTGTGTACACTTGTTGCTACATTTTTCAGTCTAAAAACTGTGCTGCAAAATTAAGAGAAGCAACTGAATTAAGGGGATAAATATAGAATAAGAAAGATCATCATTTGGGGAGGTTGGGGTTCCTCTCCAAAACATAGCTTGTGGGTCCCCGGTGGTCAGGATACCCTTGTTCTCTGTGAAATGTTTTAGATATTTTTTCTGATTAATGATCACCCCACCAGGTGGGCCTTTTCCACAATGAAGGGACCTGTCACTCATGTTCTGCTACTTTCTTCTAGATTTTGCGGAATTTGTCTTCCTGGGTTTGTTCCTCACTGAGATGTTTTTGAAGATGTACGGCTTGGGGCCAAGGAACTATTTCCATTCCTCGTTCAATTGCTTTGACTTTGGGGTAAGAAGGGAATGATGCAAGCCTTCTCTGTGCAATAATGATTTTGTGCATAGATGAACATGTAGAAAGAATTGTGTCTAATTGTTCAGGTAGGGATGGTGGTGGAGGATAGGGAGGGAATAGGAAAAAGCTCTAGCCGCCCGTGGGACCTCAATCATTGCCATGGAAAATCAGGAAACACTGCATATGAATCACCGTGATTGTGGTAGACCCCTGCGCGTGTGAGGCCTTGCCAAAATTTGTAGGACCCATTTGTTGGAATGCAGGAGAGGACCTCTTTTTATGTGAATGTTTAGACTTCACATCCATAGCTTAACCATGCCTTTGTCTCTTATGCACTTCTCTGTTTTACTCTATTGTCCTATGTCTGAAATTGCGTTATGCAAGCTGATATTGATTGATGTCGAAAAGCTAAGTAAGGATGGATCTGGTTAGCACTTGTTTGGGAGACTACCCGAGGCTTCCTAGGCTAAACTGGGAAATGAAAACAAAGTTCCCCAAAGAAGCCAGTGGCACATCGGTTCCACACTGTTGCGTAGAAAATTACATGGGCCTGTCCACGAAGCCACCAGAAGTCTAGCTTGAATCAAAGTAGACTCTACCATTTTATTTGACTTCTTCTGATGATGTTTCCTTGGTTTTGTGTGTGTGTGCGCGCGTGCGTGTGGGGGGATTGAGACAAATATTTGTGAGATGACTATTTTAAATAACTGAGAAACGAATAACATGTCTCTTCCTATCTTTGCTACATTCTTTTGTGCTTCTGTGGGCACTGTTGTGTTTATCCTGAAAGAAATCATTAAGAGATGCTTATTTTCCACAGTTCTCTCCTCCTAAGGGGGTCAAGTGAGAATAGAGAGGCCCCCTCCCCTGAAGCATGGACAATCTCGATCTAGCTGCCCTTGAAAGTCTCCTAGCCAGCTGTCTTGCCATGCTCAAATGTATTCTTTACTATAGTCTTAATGACTAGCAGAAGGGCAAATCTTGAATCTGTGCAGGACCACGGTGCACAAAATCCTGGCTGTTTGGTGCTCTGTATGTAGGGGACTCAGCTGAAGGTCTTTGTCGGAGAGGGTAGAGCAAGACTGTCATTGCCTGTTTCTGAACCATTATTGCACAGAACCCCGGAGGAATTATTCTGACCTCACGGCTTCAACTGTGTCATGTTCGCAAGAACAGCAAAATAGCCTTTGGCAGATGTCCATTTCTACCAGCACAAGTGACACCAATTAGCTGCTTTCTTGGCAGGTCTCAGAAGAGAAACCGCTGCCTGCTCTTCAGGCCCTAAAGCTAGGCTGGATTCGTTGTTGGCACGGGTGATCTGCACAGTTGGCAGGGATCAAGCACTCTGCTCTGGCTGCCCAGTAAGAGCCTGGCTGGCCACGATCAAGGCTGCAACGTGCACTCTCTCGCTCTCTCTCTCTCTGAATCAGCTCTTGACGTGTGCTTGGAAATTTCAGCTAGTGCTGAATCACATCTGGTCACACGTTGACTTGGTTGGTTTGCTCATACACTATCAGGAATGGTGCAACAGGTCTCATTGTAATGAAGAAATCAGCCAGGAGGTGGCCTTGGTGTATCTGCCTGCTAAATCTGCTTCCCCAAGGTTGGGGAGAGATTTCCAACTTCTTCCTTACTCTTCTTTCTCAGACAATGCTCTAAAATGGAAGTCTGTCCAGCTGCTGTTTAAATGGAGGGGTATCTATTTTAAAGTAGGAAAGGTGGCCACCCCATACACCTTGTACAAATGAAACGTTGTAGCTTCTCCCCATTTGCGGAAGGTCTTGGATGACCCTCTTTCATTAAAAAAGCTAGAAGTAAAATCTCCAATCCTTGACCCACACTCAGCTCCTGGTGACTTCATAGACACGTCTGTGGAGTTTCCTTGGCAATGATGTGGACGTGATTTCCCTTTGCCTTCTTTCAGGATTTTGTTTGTCTGTTTGTTTCCAATTCTAGCCCATAGCCCTGGAATTTCTGTAAAATTGCCCATCCAAGGACTAACCAGTACTGACGCTGCTTAGCTTCCAAACAGAGAGAACATGGGGGGGAAGGAGAAGAAGCAGATAGGTACAGAGAATGACAGGAAGGTCTTGTGCATGCTACCTATAATTTCCACCTTTCTGGAAAGCCTTTCATTATTTAAAACGCTTCATCTGGGAGAAAGAAGTCCTCAGTCAATCTGTAGGGAACAAGTGGGTGTTAAATATTCCAGTATTTAGAAAACCACGAGCTGCTTCTTTGACTGCAGCTGTTTCTCCTTGCTCAGTTGCACACAGAGCTGGTAATCAGCTGTTCAGCTCAGGCGTTCCCAGGGGTGAGAGGGAGGGAGGGAGAGAAGGTGCTTTGTCATTTGCTAATTCTCTATCATTTGCCAATCCTGCTGGGAACATGGCAATGTCTCCTTTGGTGACTGTCATCACCCTGATCCCTGCTCTACTTTCCCCATTCTTGTCTATGACTGCTTTTCTGCCTCTGGAGGGCAGGGACTGTTTTGCCACCACTTCTAATTTGACAAATTGTCAGAGAGAAAGAATTTGAAGAAGAGGAGTGCACCGAAGATGCAGAAAGACGTTGCTGTTATGGGTGCAGAACTCTGAGACAATCCTGTGCCTGACAACGTGTGGTCATGTGGAAGGGAAGGGAGAGAAAAGATGGGCGTTCACTCCCTTGATGCTTCAGAAGGATGTGGGTTAAGCTGAGTTGTGTTGCTTCTTGCTGCCAACAGTTTCTTAGCAAGCAGGTCAAAATGTGATCTTCTAAAATGCCCCTTCGACACTCAGGTTAACTCTTGGTCTACATGGTGCAAAACAGCATAGGAGAAGTCACACCATTCTGGATTTGCTCTGGCGCCCGTGATGCTGTTGGGAGTTCCTAAAGCCAAGAAGGTATTGACATCAAATTAAGAGGAGAAGGATGCTCAATTGAAATAAATTCAAAAACTCTCAGGAGAGCTTTATTGTAGCTAGACACTTTTCGAATCCTTCAGAGAAGAGTGTTCACATGACCACATTTGAATCTGCTCCTGTTAGCTCTTATGGGCAGAAGGTTTTATGGTATACCTTACTTGATCATGCTGGCACATATGGTGCCAATAGTTCATACACTACTACACTATTTATATTATGGAGATCTACAGTTGGGAAGTATCATGTCTCTCTTAGCTAAGACTCCAAGAAGGACTGAAAGTTACTGTTTTATGAGATCAGTGTGCATAAAACCTGAAGCTCTGTAGGCATCTACTGCCGGCTTCCTCTCCCCTTCCCTGTGCATTTAATGCTGATCCTGAAAGTAATATGTTACTTCCAAAAAGGGGTCTCTCCAGGCTGTGGCTAGAAAAGGAATGTCTTATTCCAGACAGACAAGGAATATATCCTGCAGAGATACATCATCTTTCTTGGAAAAGAAGGTCTTTGAGTGACATGTCAGGGGCTGTACTCCCCAGATTAGATAAGGTCAGGGCAACCTAAACATGTTTTGGTTCATTTTATGGTCCAGCCGAATTAAATATAGCTAATAGGATGAGTTCCCAGTCATGGACTTCATCATATTTCCCTGCTATCACGTTACTACATCTCAAGGTCTACAACCACGTCTGTAGGGATCCATGGGAAACTGGGGTCCCACGTTGCGCATCTCTGTTCTACAAGACTTAGCAAATACAAGGCTGGAGAAACATCAGGGTCTTGGCCTCTGCTTGAAATGAAAAGTGGCTCTTTTCTGGGCAAGCTTCTCAGAGTTGCTTCTGCAGGACTGATTACGTAGACAAGGATGGGGTTACAAGAATTCCAGCAAATGAACGATTTCCCATCACAGTCAATATACCCCTCACATATATTAGGGTGGAGGCTTCCTCATTTCCTCTTCAACTGCATTTTTGCAAACTGGTGAGTCTCTTTGCTATTTCACGGGAGGTTGCAGGTGACTATTTACAAAGCCATTTCCTGAATTCTTATCAGTCCATGTACTGACCGTTATAACAGAACAGGGGGCTATTTTTAGGGCTGTGCAACATGGTGTGCATGGGCTATCAGCACCCTCCCCCCTTCCTCCAGCTTCTTCAAATATCTGGATATTTTTCTTGAGTTACATGCCTGCACCCCACAGCTGCCCTGTGATCCTGGGAAAGGAGAGGTTCAGAATAAGGAGTTTCTATGTTCACTCCTGTAGAATCCAGGATCTAATTCAGATCTAATGTGCTGCACGGCCCTCGTATTTTTACAATTCCCAGAGGACCCACTTCTTCCCACTAGGTAATACGCAATCATTTTTTAACCCAATGCATCAATGAAAATATGATCCTTTATTGATATAAGAGCTGTGCTGAGCCTTTATTTTTGCTCTCAGTCAGGCCAGAGTATTCCTTCATGCATCTGTATTTTTTGCCCTGAGGTTGACTTTGAAATGTAAATGTTGTGGTCTAATTTTTGGACTTTCTTCCTTCTTCCTTGTCCCCTGCTTTTTTATTACATCTCGTAATATATATCTTCTGACCATCTGGGCTGAGCTGGGGAAAAAACCCAGAGAAAACCATCTTTCAGAAAACAAAATACTGTAGCAGAGTAAAATTGGATAAAAAATGTGAAATCTAGTGGAATGCTGATCGAAGAGTGAGTTACCAATAAAGGAAAGAGAGACAACTAATCTAAACCAAATCTGATCCAATTAGCAGAATGGAAACACTGTTTTTTTAAATACATATTAAGTTTCTGTGTACAGTCAGGCTGTTTTTTTCTACTGTATGCCTAGAAATACAATGTAGGAAGGTGAAGCAATGTTCAGAAAACTGGTGTGGTTTATTATGTAGTTGGAACAGCTCTCTGTTTAAATTTCCACTTGGAAGCAAAACCAAAAACACATTTGTCTCTGCATAATGTGTAAAATGAGCTGCCTATCAAGTAAATCAGGACACGGTTTGGAAAGTAGCATTGTAGCACCCCAATATGAATT
The DNA here is from genome assembly GCF_059951505.1 of Python bivittatus. Lineage (NCBI taxonomy): Eukaryota > Metazoa > Chordata > Lepidosauria > Squamata > Pythonidae > Python > Python bivittatus. The sequence goes on along the minus strand of NW_028277076.1, from coordinate 4,146,205 downwards.
TAACGAAGCTAAGTCTGCTCTTTGTATGCCGTCTGCTCGACAGGACAACAAAAATGGATCTTGTGTATATTTGCAGTCCCAAAAAGTGGATTGAGTGATTCAGTCCCTAAGGTTTTTTCCCCCCTCAGCCATACCTTTGGCTTCCCAATTTCTGGCATTTCTCCCCCTTTTACACCTTTCAACAATAAAGGTCGTACTTGGATTTGTAGAATGTAATGCTCAGATTGGTCCCCCGCCCATTACAGCAGGATTGAAATAGATGGAGAGATGGAATGCAAAGTCCTGTGACTATCGAGAAGCAGTTTGCAAGATTAGGTCCTTCCTTTTGAAAAAGGCAGATTGGCCAGGAACAGATGGCTTTTTCTGTTTTTCTGCTTGAACCCACCACCTCTTGCTTTTGCTGTAGGTGATTGTGGGAAGCATTTTTGAAGTCATCTGGGCTGTGGTGAAACCTGGGACCTCTTTTGGCATCAGCGTGCTCAGAGCCCTCCGACTGTTAAGGATCTTCAAAGTCACCAAGTAGGTTTCAGATTAATTTGTGGGAATGGGTGCACGGGAATGACAATTTGCTTCTGTTAAAAATGTCCTTTTATTTGCTGTTCTCGTTGCATGTATATCCTATTTTCAGCTGAGTGCTCAAAGGAAATGTTCCTCCTCCTTTCCTTTTCTCCACCACATCTCCTGTGGCACTGATGGACAGGTAGCACACTTAAAAAGAATAAAAAGTAAAAATAAAAATGAGAGGTTGCGTAGGGAACGGTGTGTTTTCCAACTAATCATGCTGTTTTCACCTCAATAACTGAAGGCAAGATTCATATCTTTGATCAGAGGTCATGATGTAGAAGAGTAGAACCACTACCCTTATGTTTTAAAGAATTATTTGTTAGCTCTCCCTCTTCCACTCTTCCTGCATAACAAACAGCCTTGCAAGATAGACTGGACTATCATCACTGGCCCAGGTCAGTGACTTCTATGGACTTGAATTTGTCTCCCATACCCTTGTCCATCTACTTTAACCATTATTCTACCTGGTCTCTCTTGCTCTTCCATCCATCCTATTGCTCTAACCAGTTGCATTGTTTGCCTCCTTTCCAGAGGTGTAGACAAGACACACTGATGTTTCTTCCCCATAGACATCAGTCGCGCAAATACAATCATGAATTTCTTCTGTCATTTTCCCTCTTCATTATGCAATTATTTTTGAAGTAACAAGAACTGCCTGTCTTTCTATAGCCAGCTTTCCCTAAGGCACACACTTTGTACTCATTTTGTGTGTATTTTCTAAACAGATTCATTTTTGGGGTGTACGTGCAACCATTCTGAAAGAGACACATGTTTTTCTGTGTAACACTGCCCCAAAAATGTATTTTTTTTTGTATGTAGCCTTTTTTGTTTAAATTACCAATGGTTGCAAAGATAGAACAAAACAAATGTGAAGACAGGAAAGAGGAGGAACTGAATTAAAGCAAACATGAAGGCCTTCATGGATGCCTTGACAGTGAGGATCAGCTGCCAGAGGAATTGCAGATGGAGGCTGGAGCACCTTGGTTGCTATGGAAACCCAGTTCTGTTCCTTGAAGACATGTGGTACTCAACAGGCAAAAACTGGTGAGAGTGGAGAGACCTAGGACCTCTCTATTTTGGGGTCAGCAGAAAATTAAGCCAGCATGAATTTCACTGCCCCCCACTGCTAAGCTGTATTCTGCCTTGATGGCCTCTGTCCCATCACTGCCATTTCCTGATTTCCCTCCAAGGTCATAAATGACAAAGCCTGACAGCTTTTGTACACCTTGAGGCATCCTTGGAGACCATTGGAAGAAGGGGAAAATGCAACTTTAACACTAGTGGGGATCAAATAAAGGGTAATGCCATGGAGACATGGCAGAATCAGAGGCGCCATGTGCCATGCTCAGTTGTAAATGAGGGAAAGGCCCTTAGAGGAACAGAAAGAGGTTTAGTAACGATTGTGCAAAATGGATTTCAACCACTGTCTTGAGCTTAGAATGTCTTGCATATGCATCAGATGTAGGATCCTTAATTGAACCCCTTCCCTTCCCTTTGTTTTCTTCATTTTCTAGACAGTTATGTTCATACAACTTCCTAAGCTAGAGTCCTAATGGGCTATCTGAACTTGCTAATTGAAACCTCAGTCAGGGAGGCCATTTTATTTGCTCTTTTCCAAGATTAGCTATTAATCAAGGCTCATGGTGCTATCTGAATCCAGAAGACAGAGTTAACCCCTCTCTTCCAGCCTCCAGCAGAGACAAGAGTCAAGAGCTGTTTATAAAGTGAGAGAAAAAACGGGCAAGGGACACAGCTTGTGCTGTCTATCCCAATTTCTTCTTTAAAAATCTGTTTTTCAAAAAGCAAGTAGATAATGATCCCACTGTATACATTGTATGCATCTCAGTTTGTTGATTGAGTGGTGCCTGATCACAGGTAGGTAACTTTCTCATGCTTAGCACCAGGTTCATGTAGATTATGGAAAAATGTCTTATATCAGCCTTGCCCTACCTTCTTCAGGTGTATGGACTTTGATTCCCAAAACTCCCAAGCCTTTGCTAAGAATTCTGGGAACTGAGTTCCTACCCTCCCAGATTGAGGAAAGCGACCTTATATGCTATCATAATCATCGTAATTTGGTTTATTTTGGCATCCTAGGTACTGGAACTCCTTGAGGAACTTGGTGGTCTCCTTGCTGAATTCAATGAAATCCATCATTAGCCTGCTGTTCCTCCTCTTCCTCTTTATTGTCGTGTTTGCCTTGTTGGGAATGCAGCTTTTTGGCGGGCAGTAAGTTGAACCCAAAAGGCTCTTTGCTGGATAGACACTGAAGAAGGTGCTGTTGACATCATTATAGGTTCCCAACTGGGGCCCTTCAACCTTATCATGCTTCCTGATTCTGTTGATGGCCCTGTTGGCTGGAAGGGTCGTGCAGTGCGCCTGCAGGCACCAAGACAAGGAAGTCTTTGGTTGTGAAGAATGCAGAGATGTTTGGGATTTATGGAGTCAACTCATCCACCATTAATGTGGATGTGACATTGCCTAGGCTGTTTGGTGCAGAAAAGAATAGGAATGAAGGCAGCCTTTACTGGACATAATAGACCAGTTCTGTAGCGTCTTTGTGTAGTGTCTTCGTGAGAGAAATGGAAATGGGTTAGAAATGTGTATTTGAGTCAAGGAATGATTCAAGCTATTCAAAATTTCCCTATCCCATATTTTTAAGCCTTGTTGGACTATGATGCCAACATCCCAAGCCAGCCTGGCTAACAGGCAACAGTGTCATGGGACCCAGGATTGAGATCCATGGGTCTTGATCTTGAGAAGTCTGTCTGAGAACCAAAATGAAACTGGTGTGCCAATTATAATTCATCTATTGTACTGAAATGTCGCTCCTCAGTTTGGAATGTATTGATGTGCGATTGTGTGTGTGTGAGAGAGAGAGAGAGAGAAAGAGAGAGAGAAACACACACACCCCTATACAATTCTTTCTGTTCCTAACCTCCTGGAATGAGCCCTGTTGCTAAAGAATCTAGAACTTTCCAGAAATACAGAAACTCTTTAAAAACTTTAAAGCAAACTGAGATAATAAAACATATGTGGCAGACACAGAAAGCAAATTCATCTCTTGGGACTGAAACCATCGTGTGGGAGAGAATGGAGTATTATAGAGAGTTTGACTGAGTGGAGCAATGAGCATTCCATGGTGCGGGGTCACCTCTGAAGCACGGAATGTCCATCGTTGGGGCATGGAGCATAGGAAGCTCTGCTTGGAGTCTTTCTTGAAGGCACCTGATTATATTCCCTGGGAAGAAGGAGGCCATGATAGATGGACAAAGCCAAACATGAGGGAAGAACAAACAAGCAAACACTTCCTCTTGGAAAGAAGCCCGTTCTTCATTCTGCAAGTCAACATGCTTTGGATTACATGAGTAATCCTTTACAGTCATTGTGTATCTGAATCCACCTCAGCTTTGGAATGAGTTTCAATTTTGTTTGTGTTGTCTTGCTGGTGGGATCTTGGGTGGGCTCTCAGAGTTCTTCTACCTTCCTACACTGCCTATATATTAATACTCAGCCTCTTCCTAGGTTTCACTTCAATGATGAAACACCAACCACCAACTTTGATACATTTCCCACTGCCATTCTCACTGTGTTTCAGGTAAGCTGCTCCTTCTCCTTCTCCTTCTCCTTCTCCTTCTCCTTCTCCTTCTCCTTCTCCTTCTCCTTCTCCTTCTCCTTCTCCTTCTCCTTCTCCTTCTCCTTCTCCTTCTCCTTCTCCTTCTCCTTCTCCTTCTCTTTCTCCTTCTTCTCCTTCTCCTCCTCCTTCTCCTCCTCCTCCTCCTCCTTCTCCTCCGGCCCCCCCCATGGCCCCTTTTGGACACGTCCAGAAGAGACTGTCACATTTACAAGGCTGCAGATGTGATTGTCAAGCAACTTTTATTCTGTGAAAATAAGACTGTATTTGGGGGAACATTTGGACAATCAGAGGGTTGGGCATCCCTAGCAGGCTGCAAAGAAGAAGTGGGAGGTCACACATGGTCCAGAACTTATGCATCTTGTTTTATAAACAACTTAGATCCTTGGGAACTAAGGAAACCCATAATTTTCCTCTGACGTAGTATCATCACCTTTAGCTTTCTCATTGTGCCTGCCACCAAAACATTCCTCTCCGTGATCCTCTCTGCTGTGGCACATTGTTAGCCGCAGCAATAACCTGTTTTCCATTTTTGCCTGAAGCGCCCTAAACTAATGAGAACAATAGCTTGAGAAAGGCCTGGAGGTCATGTTGAAAAATATCACCTCCCATCTAGCGCGCCTGTTTCTGCACAGAATGCTAATTGGGGCTGTGAATCTTAATCAGGAAGGGAGTGAGAGAAGAACTCACAGCCTTGAGCTAAACAAGGGGAGGTGGGGAGAAGAGGGAAGAGATTTGGAGGAGCAAATCCCGCTGCTTTTGCTGTTTCTTACTAAGACGATCCATGTCAGGGGTCCACAACCAGCTCATCCAGAGGGAGAATGCTCAGTGATTCAAAAGTGAAAGGAGAGATAGATATTAGTTGAGGAAACATTGTCCTAAAGGACAAACACTGTATTGTCCTTTACAGTTCGATTGCCTATTGTGTCATCGTGAGTCCTTCAATGTTCTACTTTTGGTTTCCTCTGGGAGAAGAGTTAGGTAAAGTCTCCTTTGAGTCAAACTTGACTTTGAGTGATCCTCTGGACACACCCAAGTAGTTTTCTCTTTGGTCACTGTTTTTTTCCAGGATGTTCCATGAACTTAGTCTACCTATAGATGGGGATTTTCTAGTGGTCTCTTCTCAACCTCCTAACCAGGTCTGACCCTGTTTAGGCTATGAAATTGTCAGGGTTAGCTAAGTGCAGCCACTTAGCAGGGCTTGGGCAGAAGAACAATACACACATACGTAGTAAGGCAAACATCTCTAACTTGCAGAAACATGCAGAAAGGGGTCACCCACCTTATTCTGCCCGAAGCAACTTCTCCATGGTGAGTCTCCTCTTGCACTGGAGAAAAGAGACTTATTCTTTTCTTTCACAAACTCTTTCCCCCCCTTGCTCGATGACTTTTCAGATTCTGACTGGGGAAGACTGGAACGCCGTGATGTATCAGGGCATCGAATCCCAAGGGGGTGTCCACTCTGGAATGTTCTCTTCGGTCTACTTCATTGTCCTCACACTCTTTGGTAACTGTATCCTTGCCCTGCTGAAATTTGATTTGCTAATGGTTGCTCGATGTTGCTGCTCTGCCAGCATGCACGCATTCCAAATCAGCAACGGCCCTCTTAATGGGCGGCTGATGAAAAGTTACCGGAAAGCCATTAGCTGAAGTATTGATTTATTGTGAAATGTAATTCCTTATTTGTTTTTTGTTTTTTTGTTTTTTTTCAAATTAGACTCTTTAGCTCCTGAAAACAAGTCGAGTCCTCGTCCCAAGTCCAACTCAGTATCCCCTTTTCTCATGAATGAACGTGATCTTGATTTTGTGGAATAGTTAGAAGCCATGGCTCTCTTTTAAATTGGCAGGAACAGAACAGGTGGCATTTATCTGTCCATGATTGCTTTTGGAGAATTGAAGGATCAAGCCGGTGGGCATGAATTTGTCTCAGATACGCACTTGAGCAACCTTAGGACTGTGAAAGATGGGAGAAGCATTTTGCCTTCCAACCCCTGCACAGACATCCCGTGACTCAATCCTGGCAAAAATTTATTCCTCTTTAAATTAAGGGTTGGACAAGAGGGAAGTCCTTAAGACTTAGCTCTTTTCCCAGGCTGGGGATTAATCTGGGTGGGGCTCATTGGTCACACCCCATCAAACTGTTTTTTGTACTCTTTATTATTCTAGTTGTTTTAGTCTGGGCTACCTGTTTTTATGGGTTTTCATTGTTTACTTTTCCTGGATTTTGTGATCCGCTCAGAGTCTTCTGGAGCGGGCGGCTATGTTCAATTAATCAAATTAAGTTAAGAAAGGCCTTTGCCATAATCCAGGAAGTGTCTTCCGATATGCTGATGTTCCTCGGATACTTTGCACTATCGTGGATAGTGACAATGGTGAGTCCCTTGGGTCAGACATTACTTCATTTGCATCCTATAGATGGATGTGTTTAATTTGCATCCTACACAAATACAACCCAGTGTGGACTGTTACGTTAGCAGTCATTCCTGCTGGTGGGCTTCTCTAGGAGTATCTGGTGGCTACCGTGGAAAGATGGATATCGTCTGCCATTTGTGTGGGCACTGTCATAGCCCCTGTTTGGTTGGTAGTCCAGTGAGATCAGTAGTGGTGGCCCATCTGAACAAGTAGCTTCCCAGTTCGAAGGATTCTGAGTCAGCAACCCGCCAGGAAGGAATTTTGCAAACTCCCAGCTTTGCTTTACAGTACTAAAGTAATGTGATCTGCAACACACTTAATAAAATAAACTCTTCTCATCTGAGACTTCACCTTCTAAAAATACCTCAATCCTATGCTGGGGGCTGCTTGGAGCTTGAAGTGTTGGGTTTTTCGTCCTTCTTTTAATTGAAATTTAATCAGATCGCTCTCTACATTTTTTTTTTAAATCATCTTTACCCTGCTCTCATTTTGTGCTGGACTGGGCTTTGAATTTCACATGGCTCTGCCTACATTGGAATGCAATTGCCAAGGTTTGCTCAAGACTCATTCCCTTCACTTACCCAAAAATCCTTTTCTGGGTATTTCTCATCATTATCTGTTCAACAAAAAGGTTAAAAGAGCCTTGGGAAAATAAAATTTTAAGTTAGCCGCCTGGAAAAGTTTCAGGTGTGGGTGTGTTTAGCATCTAATATCAGAGAGCAAGACTTAACATAATGAAACACTGTTAAGGAAACGGGGAATGTCAGTAAGATACAGACAGAACTCCTAGCCACAGGCAAAAATGTCCAGAAGAGAAATGGTGACAATTTCTTAACAAGACATCTCATGCTGGACTTAAACAGCCGAGGCAAAGCATTTAGAGGAGAATTAAAGGTGCAGCATGCCATCTGTTCCAACATACCTTCTTTGCTCCTCCTCTTCTTTTTTTTTTTTGTCCTATCCAGGCAAATGCAGGTATCTTATTTTTGCTACAGTCTTGTTTGTTTGGGGAGAAATGGCACATCTTGTCTTTGACTTAGCAGAGGGGGAGGCGAGATCCTTCAAGATCCTTAGCAGCCGAATCAGATACTCTCCTGAATGTCTTCTTGGCCATTGCTGTGGATAACCTTGCCAATGCACAAGAGTTGACCAAGGTGAGTAACAGAGCGAGAAAAAGAAGTCTCTGTAATGTTTACCCTTTGTGAAAGAAGCAGGTGGCTCCTTTGACCAAATGCCCTTGAAGACTAGATAGATCTGCTGACAACTCTCCTCAGCTTCTGTTAGAGTTTCGTGGGATTTATCTCAGGAAAGTAGATAATGTCTGGTGTTGAGGATGCTAGTGGCAACTGAAGAAGGATGTTGTAGAGCTGGGAAGGATACTGGTGATGCAGCCACACATACTTATGGAAAGCAGGGACCAAGAAAAGTTTCCCTCTTTTCCTTACTATGTTTAGAAGTATGGGGAGATTCGAGAACAATCAAAGTAAGTCTCTCTAGACATAACTCAAGAGTTTAACTGGATTCAGAAGTAGTGATATCTGTCTTAAAAAAAAGAAAGAGAATGAGAAGAAGCAAAGTCATTTGAATCAAGCTGTCTTTCTCTGCACCACTGTTCTCCATTGCAGGATGAAGAAGAAATGGAAGAAGCTACCAACCAAAAACTTGCCTTGCAGAAGGCCAAGGAAGTTGCAGATGTTAGTCCCCTGTCAGCTGCTAACATTTCTATTGCAGCGTAAGAGTTTATTGCATTACCTATGTTAGATATGTTAACCCTTTTTCAGTTTCTTGTTTATATCACCAATCCATCATCTTCAGCTTGTTGGGATCTGGTCAAAATCTTTTATGCACACTTCACATAGGAAGATTCTTAAGTTCATTCTTCTAGCTCAGTGGTTTCCAGTCTTTTCCACTATGTGGACGGTTATACTGTCATCGCAAGCTTTTGAGGACTACCCAATAAATTAGAAGTTAACAGGCAAAGCATACATGAACCTCACCAATAGAATCTGTGGGACTCCAAAATTAACTGAATGTCGTGCCAGACCTCACAAGCTCTTGTGGTTCCCACCTGAAATCTTAGAAGAGTTTGGATGAGAACAACAAAACCAGTCAGATAATTTTTTGTGAGTATGAAAACATTTGGGGAGATTTGAACATTCCACCCTGAAATAAACATTGTAAATCAGTTACACTTTCTTGGAGATGCTCTAGAATGGGGTAGATCTCCTGGGATTTGTATGCATCCTATATATTCTGCTAATGACTTTGCATCACCAGTCAGTACCCCAAACTTGGCTGAGCAATTTTTGGCACAGGAGGTAGAAAAAGATCACAACTGCCCTCTCCTATCCCAATAAAGTGCCAAGATTTTGCTCTTTAAAGCTGCCTTACCTTACCTAAAGGAAGGCTGGGTCTGTTTTATTTCCTGTAAAAATTAAAGAGGGAAGCGCAATCCCTTTCCAATTGTTTGTAGTACTTTGCCTCCACCAATACAATGGGCCTCATTCTCATGCTCACTTCAGCAGCCCATATACTAAAATTGGTACCATAAGCCTAATTCTTCACCTCTAAATGGGGAGGGAGGTAAATTGGGGAGAGAATCACTTTGGCTTAGCCCTATCTTTGTGAAAAGAGATGTTCTTCGCGTAGGTCATTTCCAAGTGATTGATTGCTGCTCAGGAGAAAGTCACAGTAACTAGACCACCTTCTGCTCCTCACCTGGCCATTGAACATTTTGTGGGAATGTTCTCCTTTAACACAGATTCTTTTCCTTTGCTGTATGTTCCCTCATTTTAATTTGGGATGTGCTGCTTTCTCATTTCTACCTAACACACTCTTTTCAGTGAGCACTTCCATTGCTTTCTGTTGTTTCAGAAAGTGACTTCGATCTCTCCCCTGCCCCACCTTTGCAAACCGCTTGCATCCTGTACATCGTGAAACTTGTTCACCTTAGTCAGCCGCAAGTTAATACATAAGGCAAGTCCTTGAGTCAAGGCTGTGGCACACCTCCAGTTCGATTAGTGCAATGCATTGTATTGAGGTGGCTTTTGAAAACAATCCAAAAACTTTAGTTAGTTAAGGCAGCAATGCGTTAATTGAGATTGTGCCTTCCGTCCTTCCGTCCTTCCGTCCTTCCGTCCTTCTGTCCTTCCGTCCTTCCGTCCTTCCGTCCTTCCGTCCTTCCTCCCTCAGATAAAGCTACAATGTTCATGAACAAGAATTAAAAAATAAAAATCCACAGAAACACCATTATACCAAGCAATGCCAGAGGTATTTGGATCTGTTTGATTGTTGGAGGCTATTGCATTGATTCTGAGGCTGCTTAAGAGAAATGCTAATCTTAAGTGGGAGAGCTGCATATGGTTGGAAATCAGGTTACTGAATGTGCCTCACCTAGCCAGACCTTAACTCAATTTCTGATCCCCCTTTCTCTGTATGCTGAGGGAGGTGAAGCAGCTTCCTGCTAACTAGGGCTGGGCAGTGTTTGGTACTTGATTCCAAAAAGATACTTGGTGTAATGGTATGGGGGAAAGACCTTGGGAGATTGGGCAAAGAGACGCTACCAAGGGAATGGTCAGATAAGAGACAGCATAGCCCTTAGCTGGCTAGTGGGTGGAGCAAGAGGCTCAGAATGGATCCTCCTTAGTTTCTCAGGCTGTAAAGGAGATGGGGGTGGGGGGAGGATTGTACTTGCAGACTTGCAAGGTTGGTGTCAGCTTTACCAGGTAGACCAAACAGGAAACAGGACCAGATGAGCTAATTCTACTTTATTGTAAGGCTATATTAACAGAATCTTGCAAGTCTGAAAGTACAATTCTCTCCCCATTCATTCCCACATACCATTACATTTGGAGAGTACAAGGGCACCATATAGTCCCTCTTTGCAACTCTCTAACTTCCCAAACTCTTCATTTTCCCAAGATCCTGTTGCACCTGCTCAACCCAGTGTGCAATCCTAGGAAAAGACAAGCCTACATTTAAGAGTTACAGATAGGAGCTCCATATTCTGCAGCTCCTTCTCTGAATTATTTTCAATGCATTGCACCACCCCATAAACTAAGGAGAGGGACCTTTTTTTTGGGTCATGTCACCCTTGTTATTCCATGTTCAGCTGGCAACAAGTTGTGGTTTTTGCTTGTACCCGTGCTCCAATTTTCTTTGCTTTCACTCTGCCTTTGCTTTTGACATCATTCTATTCCGAACCATTGTTTCATAAATGGCCCAGAAAACTTCAGCTATTGTGCAGTATGGAACTGCAGTAGATCAATACAGAAATATTGCATTCCTTGCAAGGCAGCATTGCCTAGATATCGTGGCTAAAACACAAGATGTGATTCCCTGAATTTCACCAGTCATTCACGTCATCTTGAACTCTTAATTCTTGCAGGGCAAGGTTTTCTTAAAAACCATTCAGTTCCACATGTCATATATATGATTTTTATTGTAAAGATGGATCATAATAGTAAAAACGAATACAAATTAAACTTAAAGAGAAGAGGAAGAAAGAATAAAAAGTGCAGGAAAAAAGAAGAAAGAAAAGTGAAGATATAATAAAGAGGAAAAAAATAAAGAAGTGACTTCCAAGCTTCATCACAAGTATAAACAAATTTAGTGGCTGTCTACCTCCATAAGGTTACAAACAAATGTCTCTTTATCCCAAATCCCATCACCCATTAGATAAACCCACAAAGCATCAACTTTTCAGTCCAGACATCAGCAAAAAGTCCATAAAGGGTTGCCAGCTTTGTAACAACATGTCTTATTTTAACCTTGATCAAATAAACCAACTTTATATTCTTCTTTTTACTTCTAACAGTCTTAATCTTTAGTTCATTCAGATATTGTCGTAGGTTTGGATTTCTCTCCAATCTTTTTTGGTCCATCACACAAATTTCTTCAAAGCTTTAACAAGCCTCCTTTGTAAACCCAATAAGAAAAAATAATCCAGGTTGCTCTCTTGGTTTGTCATTTGTATTTCCCTTTTGATTTTTGAAACATCAGCCCGTTTCTTTTGTAGATCCAGTGAAACATCCTTTTCCAAGTAATTCTCTCAGTTTTTCATTTGTAAATCCACTTTTTGTACCACCTCTATCTTGTCAGAAAAAATTTATTCCACATCTGACATTTCTTCAATAATATCTTTTGGACATTATCTATATACAGAGGCAGACATCATTACTGACACTGATGATAGTGTGGCTGCTAATTTCTGGTTCTATTCTTCAAAAGTCTCCTTTAATATTTTCAGTGTTATAACACTTTGCATTGTTCTGTAAGTCCCAGGAAATAAAAGCAGGCTTGTATGTTTCCCCCTTCTGCTTAGGAACTTTTGACCCCTCTAGTGTCCAGTTTCTAAAATCATAAAATTACTTATCTTTGTTATGTCTTGCAAAGTTGCTTCCCACAAGAAATTGTTTATTCTTTATAATTAATTCCAAAATCTTATAGTAAAAGTCAATATTCCAAATTTATCTTGACTCCTAATCCCTTTATAACTTTCTTAGATCAAAATCTTATTTAGCTTTTTGCTGTTTATTTCAAATTCTTTAAGTTCTTAAGCTTATGATTAATTTTTCTTTTGTTCAGAGTTGAAGAGAAACTCACCTGGGGAAGACATTTCAAATTGTCATTCCAAAAGTCTCTAATAGCTTTAAATGGTTAATAGGCAATTGCCAAAAGTGATTAGAAAGTGAGGTTTGCAAACTTAGTTTCCTTTAAAAGTTTCTACCGTTGTAATCTTGTCATCCTCTGGTGCTCAAAGCTGTGCAAGACCACTGTCCTGTGGTCTTCTCACGAGGAGCAGAAATTTGGAGCACATGTGGGGGATCTCCTGTCCTCTCCTTATCTGGAGAGATTCCTAGGAACCGATTCCTTGGTCTTTTCTGCTGTCATCGGCTCCGCTTTTGCAGAGCCGTCTTCAGTTTGCCATACCTCCCTCAGAAGTAAAAAACCATTCATTTCCACATTTCAAAGAAAAATATGCCTGCTGTCCTGTTGGACTGCATTTTTTTTTTAATGTCTGAAAATTTTCTTATCAGTAAGACTGCCAGCATGACAAATCCATAGCTCTGATTTTCTCCTTCATCTTTATAAGACCAGAAAGATTCACTAATATACTGTACACACACACTCACTCACACACACACACACACACACACACACACAGAGAGAGAGAGAGAGAGAGATAGGCTCTTCTTGCAAAGTACTCAGATTAAACCCAGGCAACTCTGTTGCTGTGAAAATTAGGTGAATTGTCCAACCTGTTCTAGTGCTCCCTGAGGGCTGTTGTCATGCACCTGTTCTCCTGCATCCATGGCATTTTGTGGGATGTATCCAGATGTTGTATGTCAGGAATGGGCCGTACCAGATTCAGAAGCTAAATAGTTGGATGGAAGATCATTAAGAAACTCCAGAGCTGTAGACAAGACCAGACAGCTGAAAAAAACGTTACAGAAGAAGGGGATGGCCAACTCCTCTGCCCTGTTGCCAAGGAAATTGCAAGGATGTGCCCATGAATTCAGGAGGCATTGAGATAGGCTCAAAGGAGACTTTACCCCTCAGGTGTGCAGATTTCTTCCAAAGGATGGAAGAGCTTGCTTTAAAAGAAAGAAAGGAACTAGGATTTATCCTGACTTTTCTGTCTTCCATTTGTATTTGCTTAGTCTTTCCAATACTGCTTCTGTCTTTTTCTTTCCTTCTGAGAAAAAAAAAAATTAAGGGGTTGAACAAATTATAGTGGAACAATTGTTTCTTAATGGTAGATTGAACATCTTTCCAATGATAGGAAATTGCTCCCAAACCTTTCTCACTGGGCAAGGATTTTGCATAGAGGACATGAATCGGGCTACTAAATTTGGTGTATGACCACTTAAAGCCCCTTGTTGTCAAGAAGATTGTAATGATATTCTGAGATGAAAATGGGATGAGTAGGCACTTTAACTCAGGTCATCCTTCTGTACCAATTTTTGGGGGTAGCAGTGGTTCCTTACATTAACTTATTAAAAAACAAAACTTAGCAACAATAAATTGACTAGTGTGGAAGAAGATCGCCACCCAGGAAGAACCTCAATGTCCTAGCTTTTTTTCATGTCAGCAGAACAACCTGGTGGAGGATAGGTGAGGTGGAAATAGAATCCATTTGTGTTGCTATTGCTGAACATTTAAGAATGAGAAATCGGAACTGATCAGCCACAAATGACTTGGAGCTCTAACCGCAGTGGGAAACTGTACCAAATCAGATCATCGTGGAGAAAATCTATGAGGGCGCTAAGAGTCGATAACGATTTGACAGCACATAATCAACCGAACGACCAACCTACCTACCCTTCCTCTTAGTTTCTGTATTCCAAGTGCTCTCTGGTCAGCTAAACTTCAGTGATGAATCCAAGATGCACAATTAGCTGCTTTTACTGGTTTTCACCTAAGTCAAAAACTTGGTGCTTTTAAGGCCTGGGCAATGTGGGAGAAGGTGTAGAGACAACTTAGGAAAAAGTAGAGTAAAATGCAGTTAAAAGGAACATGGACAGGGTTAGGGTTTTGCTCTGGGCACAACATTGCAGCTTTGACCATAATCCACTTACCCTTGCCTTGCCTAACATATTCCACAAAATGTATGTTTGTCCTTTAAGCTAAAAAAGGTGATGCATTCATGAGACAGAAATAGAAATACCTCCTTCCTTCCTTCCTTTTACCCCCTTCAGGAAATGGGATTAACTAAGATAACTTTTTAAATATGACCTGGGTTGTTTGTATAACTCTCTGACATTCTGGCACCCACCAAGGTCCACCCCTCTTGGAGGTCAGATATTCCTCTGAATTGCAATTCCTCTTAGAAAGGTCCTGGGCAATGTTTGGATGATCCATGTTTGCAAGGAGAGAAAGTGATGTGGAAACACCGTATTTTGATATTCTTGGCTGGCCTTGGGATCCACTCTTGAACAGTTGTTTTTCTGTTTTATTTCTGTTTTGCTCTATTTTCCCTCCCCTTTTTGGTTTTACAGAGGGTGTCTCTGTTCCTCTCCAATTCTTCTCCTGAAGTTTGCTGACATGGTCTCCTTCCAAAATGCATGTTTCCAGCCCACACCCCATCGGTCCCAGAGTTTGTTGAGTGCCCTCTTGATCTCTCTCCCTCTTTCTCTCTTTAGAGATTTTCACGGGGACTTTTTTTTTCCCTCTCACTTTTGTGTTCTTCTGTTTCTCGCATGTGCAGTTTTGTAAAGCAAACTCGAGGTTCTGTATCACGCAGCTCGTCGCTCTCCAGCGTAAATTCACCGTGAGTTGCCCTCCATATACAATATTCAGTAAATGGATTGATTCTATAGCTATATATCTATACCTCTATAAACAGTTTGAAATAGACTTTTCCCTACCCTGTTTCCCTGGCTTAAGTCATTCCTTTCATTGTGGAAATTCATGATGGAGCATCAAGTGGGCAGCACTGCCCTGTGAACACTTGTGAGTTACTTCTGAGCATTCCTAATGTGTGACTTTGAGCTTTCCATGACTTTTTCTCTCCCTGCTCCATTTCTATGCTCTTGC